>NW_028324426.1:2642915-2661015 GCF_052110815.1 Crocodylus siamensis | reverse complement strand
AACCCCAGGTAACCGAATGTGGACTTGCAGACACCAGGTCAACCCAATGCAAACTAATGGGGCTTGGCAGCCAGCAGGTCAACCCCAGGCAAGCGAATGGGGCCTTGCAGCCAGCAGGTCAACCCCAGGGAAGCGAATGGGGCCTTTCAGCCAGCAGGTCAAACCCCTGCAAGTGAATGGGTCCTTGCAGCCACCATGTCAACCCCAGGCAAGCGAATGGGGCCTTGCAGCCACCAGGTCAACCCCAGGCAACCGAAAGGGGCCTTGCAGACCCAGTTAAGCAAATCAGGCCTTGCAGCCACCCGGTGAACCCCAGACAAGCAAATGGGGCCTTGCAGCTACCAGGTCAACCCCAGGTAAGTGAATGGTTCTTTGCAGCCACCAGTTCAACCCCAGGGAAGCGAATGGGGCCTTGCGGACACCAAGACAACCCCAGGTAAGCGAATGGGCCCTTGCAGACACCAGGTCAATCCAATGCAAGTGAATGGGGCATTGCAGCCACCAGGTCAACCGAATGCAAGTGAATGGGGCCTTGCAGCCAGCAGGTCAACCCCAGGCAAGCGAATGGGGCCTGGCAGCCACCAGCTCAAACCCAGCTAAGCTAATCAGGCCTTGCAGCCACCCGGTGAATGCCAGGCAAGCAAATGGGGCCTTGCAGCTACCAGGTCAACCCAAGGTAAGTGAATGGTTCTTAACAGCCACCAGTTAAACCACCAGGAAGCGAATGGGGCCTTGCGGACACCAGGACAACCCCAGGTAAGCGAATGGGGCCTTGCAGACACCAGGTCAACCCCCTGCAAGTGAATGGGTCCTTGCAGCCACCATGTTAACCCCAGGCAAGCGAATGGGGCCTTGCAGCCACCAGGTCAACCCAATGCACGTGGATGGGGCCTTACAGCCACCAGGTCTACCCCAGGGAGGTTAATGGGGCCTTGCAGCCACCAGGTGATCCCCCTGCAAGCCTATGGGGCCCTGCAACGACCATGTCAATGCCAGGCATGCCTAGGGGAACTTTTGGTGCCCAGGTCAACCCCAGGCAAGCGAATGGGGCCTGGCAGCCACCATCTCAAACCCCGGTAAGCAAATGAGGCCTTGCAGCAACCCGGTGAACCCCAGGCAAGCAAATGGGGCCTTGCAGCTACCAGGTCAACCCCAGGTTAGTGAATGGTTCTTTGCAGCCACCAGTTCCACCCCAGGGAAGCGAATGGGGCCTTGCGGACACCAGGACAACCCCAGGTAAGTGAATGGGTCCTTGCAGACACCAGGTCAAACCCCTGCAAGCGAATGCGGCGTTGCAGCCACCAGGTCAACACAATAAAAGTGAAGGGGCCTTGCAGCAACCAGGTCAAACCCCTGCAAGCCTATGGGGCCCTGCAGCCACCAGGTCAACCCCGGGCAAGCGAATGAGGCCTGGTAGCCACCAGGTGAAGCCCAGGCAAGTGAATGGGGCCTTGCACCCACCTGGTCAACCCCAGGTAACCGAATGGGGCCTTGCAGCCACCAGGTCAACCCCAGGCAACTGAAAGGGCCTTGCCGCCACAAGGTGTAACTCAGGCAAGCCTACGGGGCCTTGCAGACACCAGGTCAACCCAATGCAAGCGAATGGGGCATTGCAGCCACCAGGTCAACCCCAGGCAACCGAAAGGGGCCTTGCAGCCACCAGGTTAAGCCCAGGCAAGCGAGTTACACTTGCAGCCACCAGGTGTAACTCAGGGAAGCCTACGGGGCCTTGCAGACACCAGGTCAACCCAATGGAAGCGAATGGGGCCTTGCAGACAAAAGGTGAACCCCAGGCAAGGAATGGGGCCTTGCAGCCATCAGGTGTAACTGAGGCAAGCCTCCGGGGCCTTGCAGACACCAGCTCAACCCAATGCAAGCGAATGGGGTCTTGCAGCCACCAGGTCAACCTTAATGCAAGTGAATGGGTCCTTGCAGCCACCAGGTCACCCCAGGCAAGCATATGGGGCCTGGCCCAGGTGCGGGATGCACTCCTTGGAGTCTTAAGCTCTGGTGGGGGGGCACTTGATAGAGATTTATGCCCCTGGGGGTTGTGTGGGTCCTGCGTCTGCACTCCCAGTGGTTGTTTGGGATTGAAACCCCGAGCGGCAGCAACTCTGGGCACCAGCTCAACTCCAGGCATGCCCAGCAGGACTTCTGGAGCCCACGTCAACCCCAGGTAAGCGAATGGGGCCTAGCAGCCACCAGGTCAACCCCCTGGAAGCCTATGGGGCCCTGCAGCCACCAGGTTCAACCCCAGTTAAGCTAATGGGGCCTTGCAGCCACCAGGTCAACACAATGCAAGCCAATGGGGCCTTGCAGCCACCAGGTCAATCCCTGCAAGTGAATGCTTCCTTGCAGCTACCAGGTCAACCCCAGGCTTGTGAATGTGGCCTTGCAGCCACCAGGTCAACCCCCTGAAAGCTAATGGGGCCTTGCAGCCTCCAGGTGAACACAATGCAAGCGAATGGGGCCTTGCAGCCTCCAGGTCAACCCATTGGAGGCGAATGGGGCCTTGCAGCCACCAGGTCAACCCCAGGCTTGTGAATGTGGCATTGCAGCCCCCAGGTCAACCCCCTGCAAGCGAAAGGGGCCTTGCAGCCACCAGGTCAACCGAAGGTAAGCGGATGGGGCCTTGCAGACACCACGTCATCCCAATGCAAGCGAATGGGGCCCAGCAGCCACCTGGTCAAAGCCCTGCAAGCGAATGGGGCCTGGCAGACAACACGTGAACCCAAGGCAATTCAATGGGGTCTTGCAGCCACCAGGTCAACCGAAGGTAAGCCGATGGGGCCTTGCAGACACCACGTCATCCCAATGCAAGCGAATGGGGACCAGCAGCCACCAGGTCAACCCCAGGTAAGCGAGTGGGGCCTTGCAGCCACCAGGTCAACCCCGGGCAAGCGAATGGGGCCTGGTAGCCACCAGGTGAAGACCAGGCAACTGAATGGGGCCTTGCAGCCACCAGGTCAACCCCAGGCAAGTGAATGGGGCCTTGCAGCCACCAGGTCAACCCCAGGCAACCGAAAGGGGCCATGCAGCCACCAGGTGAACACCAGGCAAGCGAATGGGGCCTTGGAGCCACCAGCTCAACCCCCTGCAAGCCTATGGGGCCCTGCAGCCCCCGAGGCAACCCCAGGTAAATGAATGGGGCCTTGCAGCCACCAGGTCAACTGCAGGTAAGCGGATGGGGCCTTGCAGACACCACGTCATCCCAATGCAAGCGTAAGGGGCCCAGGAGCCAGCAGGTCAAACCCCTGCAAGCGAATGGGGCCTTGCAGCCAACAGGTGAAGCCAAGGCAATTGAATGGGGCCTTGCAGCTACCAGGTCAACCCTTTGCAAGTAAATGTGGCCTTGCAGCCACCAAGTCAACCCCAGGTGAGTCAATGGGGTCTTGCAGCCACCAGGTCAACCCAATGCAAGTGGATGGGGCCTTACAGCCACCAGGAGAACCCCACGCAAGTGAATGGGACCTTGCAGCCACCAGGTCTACCCCAGGGAGGTAAATGGGGCCTTGCAGGCACCAGGTGATCCCCCTGCAAGCCTATGGGGCCCTGCAACGACCATGTCAATGCCAGGCATGCCTAGGGGAACTTTTGGTGCCCAGGTCAACCGCAGGCAAGCGAATGGGGCCTGGCAGCCACCAGTTCAACCCCAGGGAAGCGAATGTGGCCTTGCAGCCACCAGGTCAACCCCCTGCAAGCGAATGGGGCCTTGCAGCCACCAGGTCAACCCCAGGCAAGCGAATGGGGCCTTGCAGCCACCACGTCAACCCCAGGCAACTGGATGGAGCCTTGCAGCCACCATGTCAACCCCAGGCAACCGAAAGGGGCCTTGCAGCCACCAGGTTTAGACCAGGCAAGCGAATGGGGCCTTGGAGCCACCAGCTCAACCCCTTGCAAGCCTATGGGGCCCTGCAGCCCCCGAGTCAACCCCAGGTAAGTGAATGGGGCCTTGCAGCCACCAGGTCAACTGCAGGTAAGCGGATGGGGCCTTGCACACACCACGTCATCCCAATGCAAGCGTAAGGGGCCAAGCAGCCAGCAGGTCAAACCCCTGCAAGCGAATGGGGCCTTGCAGCCAACAGGTGAAGCCAAGGCAATTGAATGGGGCCTTGCAGCTACCAGGTCAACCCTATGCAAGTAAATGGGGCCCTGCAGTCACCAGGTCAACCCAGGTGACTCAATGGAGTCTTGCAGCCACCAGGTCAACCCAATGCAAGTGGATGGGGCCTTACAGCCACCAGGACAACCCCACGCAAGTGAATGGGGCCTTGCAGCCACCAGGTCTACCCCAGGGAGGTGAATGGGGCCTTGCAGCCACCAGGAGATCCCCCTGCAAGCCTATGGGGCCCTGCAATGAACATGTCAATGCCAGGCATGCCTAGGGTAACTTTTGGTGCCCTGGTCAACCCCCGGAAAGCGAATGGTGCCTGGCAGCCACCAGCTCAAACCCAGGTAAGCAAATCAGGCCTTGCAGCCACCCGGTGAACCCCAGGCAAGCAAATGGGTCCTTGCAGCTACCAGGTCAAGCCCAGGTAAGTGAAAGGTTCTTTGCAGCCACCAGTTCCACCCCAGGGAAGCGAATGGGGCCTTGCGGACACCAGGACAACTCCAGGTAACTGAATGGGGTCTTGCGAGACCAGGTCAAACCCCTGCAAGCGAATGCTGCGTTGCAGCCTCCAGGTCAACACAATGAAAGTGAAGGGGCCTTGCAGCAACCAGGTAAAAGCCCTGCAAGCCTATGGGGCCCTGCAGCCACCAGGTCAACCCCGGGCAAGCGAATGGGGCCTGGTAGCCACCAGGTGAAGCCCAGGCAAGTGAATGGGGCCTTGCACCCACCAGGTCAACCCCAGGTAACCGAATGGGGCCTTGCAGACACCAGGTCAACCCAATGCAAGGGAATGGGGCCTTGCAGCCTCCACGTCAACCCCCTGCAAGCCTATGGGGTCCTGCAACCACCAGGTGAACCCCCAGTAAGTGAATGGTGTCTTGCAGCCACCAGGTCAAACCCCTGCAAGCGACTGGGGCCTTGCAGCCACCGGTTTAACCCCAGGCAAGCGAATGGGGCTTGCTGCCACCAGGTGTAGCTCACGCAAGCCTACTGGCCTTACAGACACCTCGTCAACCATATCCAAGCGAATGGGGCCTTCCAGCCACCAGGTCAACCCCAGGGAATCGAATGCGGCCTTGAAGCCTCCAGGTCAAACCCAGGTAAGCGAATGGGGCCTTGCAGGAACCAGGTTAACCTCATTTAAGTGAATGGTGTCTTGCCGCCACAAGGTCAACCCCAAGTAATCAAATGGGGCCTTCCAGCCACCTGGTCAATCCCTTTTCAACGAATGGGGCCGTGCAGCCACCAGGTCAACCCATTTCAAGCGAATGGGGCCTTGCAGCAACCAGGTCAACCGCATTTAAGTGAATGGTGTCTTGCAGCCACCAGGTCAACCCCAAGTAATCAAATGGGGCCCTCCAGCCACCTGGTCAAACCCTTTTAAACGAATGGGGCCGTGCAGTCACCAGGTCATCAAGGAGCAAGCCTACGGGGCCTTACATACACCAGGTGAACCCAATTCAAGCGAAAGGGGCCTTCCAGCCACCAGGTCAAGCCCCTGTAAGCGAATGAGGCCTTGCAGCCACCAGGTCAATCCAATCCAAGTGAATGGGGCCTTGCATCCACCAGGTTAACCCCAGGCAAGCAAATGCGGCCTTGCAGCCACCAGGTCAACCCCAGGTAAGCAATTGGGGCCTTGCAGCCACCAGGTCAACCCCAGGTAAGCTAATGGGGTCTTGCAGCCACCAGGTCAACCCAATGCAAGCGAATGGGGCCTTGCAGACACTAGGTCACCCCCAGGTAAGTGAATGGGGCCTTGCAGACACCAGGTGAACCCAAAGGAGGCGAATGGGGCCTTTCAGCCACCTGGTCAACCGCCTGTGAGCCTATGGGGTCCTGAAGCGAGCAGGTGAACCCCAGGTAAGTGAATGGGGTCTTGTAACCACCAGGTAAACCCCAGCCAAGTGAATGGGACCTTGCAGCCACCACGTCAACCCCAGGAAAGCGAATGGGGCCTTGCAGCCACCAGGTGTAACTCAGGCAAGCCTACAGGGCATTCCAGACACCAGGTCAACCCAATGCAATCAAATGGGGCCTTGCAGCCACCAGGTTGACCCCAGGCAAGCGAATGGGTCCTGGCAGCCTCCAGGTCGAACCCCAGGTATGCGAATGGGGCCTTGCAGCCACCAGGTCAACCCCAGGCAATCGAAGGGGCCTTGCTGCCACCAGGTGTAACTCAGGCAAGCCTACGGGGCTTGCAGACACCAGGTCAACCATATCCATGCGAATGGGGCCTTCCAGCCACCAGGTCAACCCCAGGGAAGCGAATGGGGCCTTGAAGGCTCCAGGTCAACCCCAAGTAATCAAATGGAGCCTTCCAGCCACCTGGTCAATCCCTTTTAAACGAATGGGGCCGTGCAGTCACCAGGTCAACCCGGAGCAAGCCTACGGGGCCTTACATACACCAGGTGAACCCAATTCAAGCGAAAGGGGCCTTGCAGCCACCAGGTCAACCCCAGGCAATAGAAAGTGGCCTTGCAGCCACCAGGTGAAAGCCCTGCAAGCCTATGGGGCACTGCAGCCACCAGGTCAACCCCAGGCAAGTGAATGGAGCCTTGCAGCCACCAGGTAAATCCCAGGCAAGCCTATGGGGCCTTCCAGCCACCAGGTCAACCCCATTTCAGTTAATTGGGCCTTGCAGCCACCAGGTCAAACCAATGCAAGTGAATGGGGCCTTTCAGCCACCAGGTCAACCCCCTGTGAGCCTATGGGGTCCTGCAGCGAGCAGGAGAAACCCAGGTAAGTGAATGGGGCTTGCAACCACCAGGTCAACCCCAGATAAGACAAAGGGGTCTTCCAGATTCCAGGTCAACCCAGTGCTAGTGAATGGGTCCTTGCAGCCACCAGGTCAGCCCCCTGCAAGCCTATGGGGCCCTACAGCCACCAGGTGAACCAGGTAAGTGAATTGGAACGTGCAGCCACCAGGTCAATCCCAGGCAAGCGAATGGGGCCTTGCAGCCACAAGGTCAACAGCAGGGAAGCGAATGTGGCCTTGCAGCCACCAGATCAACCCCTGCAAGCTAATGGGGCTTGCAGACACCAGGTCAATCCGTGGTAAGCTAATGGGGCCGTGGAGCCACCAGGTCAAGCCAATTCAAGCGAATGGGGCCTTTCAGCCAGCAGGTGAAGCCTCTGTAAGCGAATGGGGATTGAAGCCACCATGTCAACCCAATCCAAGTGAATGGGGCCTTGGAGAAACCAGCTTAACCCAAGGCAAGCAAATGGGGCCTTGCAGCCACCAGGTCAACCCCAGATAAGAGAATGGGGTCTTCCAGATTCCAGGTCAACCCAGTGCTAGTGAATGGGTCCTTGAAGCCACCAGGTCAGCCCCCTGCAAGCCTATGGGGCACTACAGCCACCAGGTGAACCAGGTAAGTGAATTGGGCCTTGCAGCCACCAGGTCAATCCCAGGCAAGCGAATGGGGCCTTGCAGCCACAAGGTCAACAGCAGGGAAGCGAATGTGGCCTTGCAGCCACCAGTTCAACCCATGCAAGCTAATGGGGCTTGCAGTTACCAGGTCAATCCCAGGTAAGCTAATGGGGCCTTTCAGCCAGCAGGTCAAGCCTCTGTAAGCGAATGGGGACTTGAAGCCACCATGTCAACCCAATCCAAGTGAATGGGGTCTTGGAGCCACCAGGTTAACCCCAGGCAAGCAAATGGGGCGTTGCAGCCACCAGGTCAACCGCAGGTAGCCGACTGGGGCTTTGCAGCCACCAGGTCAACAGCAGGGAAGCGAATGTGGCCTTGCAGCCACCAGGTCAACCCCCTGCAAGCTAATGGGGCCTTGAAGACACCACGTCAACCCTAGGTAAGCTAATGGGGCCTTGCAGCCACCAGGTCATCCCAATGCAAGCTAACGGGGCCTTGCAGCCACCAGGTAAAGCCCCTCTAAGCGAATGGGGCCTTGCAGTCACCAGGTCAATCCTAGGCAAGCGAATGGGGCCTTGCAGCCACAAGGTCAATAGCAGGGAAGCGAATATGGCCTTGCAGCCACCAGGTCAACCCCCTGCAAACTAATGGGGCCTTTAAGACACCAGGTCAACCCCAGGTAAGCTAATTTGGCCTTGTAGCCACCAGGTCAACCCAATGCAGGCGAATGGGGCCTTGCAGCCACCAGGTCAATCCCAGGCAAGTGAATGGGGCCTTGCAGCCACCAGGTCAACCCCAGGTAAGCTAATGGGGCCTTGCAGCAACCAGGTCAACCCCAAGTAATCAAATGGGGCCTTCTACCACCTGGTGAACCCCTTTTAAGTGAATGGGGCCTTGCAGTCACCAGGTCAACCCGAAGCAAGCCTACGGGGCCTTACATACACCAGCTGAACCCAATGCAAGCGAATGGGGCCTTGCAGCCACCAGGTCAACCCCAGGCAAGCGAATGTGGCCTTGCAGCCACCAGGTGAAACCCCTGCAAGCCTATTGGGCCTTCCAGCCACCAGGTCAACCCCATTTAAGCTAATTGGGCCTCGCAGCCACCAGCTCCACCCAATGCAAGCGAATGGGCCCTTGCAGACACTAGCGCACCCCCAGGTAAGCTGATGGGGCCTTGGAGACACCAGGTCAACCCAATGCAAGCGAATGGGGCCTTGCAGACACCAGGTCAACCCCAGGTAAGCTAATGGGGCCTTGCAGCCACCAGGTCAACCCAATGCAAGCGAGTGGGGCATTAGAGACACTAGGTCAGCCCCAGGTAGAGCGAATGGGGCCTTACAGACACCAGGTGAACCCAATACAAGCGACTGGAGCCTTTCAGCCATCAGGTCAACCGCCTGTGAGCCTATGGGGTCCTGAAGCGAGCAGATGAACCCCAGGTAAAGTGAATAGGGTCTTGCAACCACCAGGTCAACCTCAGCCAAGCGAATGGGGCCTTCCAGCCACCAGGTCAACCCCAGGTAAGCGAATGGGGCCTTGCAGTCACCAGGTGTAACTCAGACAAGCCTACACGGCATTCCAGACACTAGGTCATCCCAAACCAATCAAATGGGGCCTTGCAGCCACCAGGTTAACCCCACGCAAGCAAATGGGGCGTGGCAGCCTCCAGGTCAACCCCAAGTCTGCGAATGGGGCCTTTCAGACACTAGGTCAACCCCCTGCAAGCCTAGGGGGCCTTGCAGCCACCAGGAGAACCCCACGTAAGTGAATGGGGCGTTAGAGCCACCAGGTCAACCCAATGCAAGCGAATTGTGCCTTGCAGCCACCAGGTCAAGCCCTGCAAGTGAATAGGGCCTTGCAGCCACCAGGTCAACCCCAGGCAAGCGTAGGGGCCTTGCTGCCACCACGTTTAACTCAGGCAAGCCTACGGGGCTTGCAGACACCAGGTCAACCAAATCCAAGTGAATGGGGCCTTCCAGCCACCAGGTCAACCCCCTTTAAGCGAATGTGGCCTTGCAGCCACCAGGTGAAACCCCTGCAAGCCTATGGGGCCCTGCAGCCACCAGGTCAACCCCAGCCAAGTTAATGGGGCCCTGTAGCCACCAGGTAAACCCCAGGCAAGCCTATGGGGCCTTCCAGCCACCAGGTCATCCCCAGGTAAGCTAATTGGCCCTTGCAGCCACCAGGTCAACCCAATGCAAGGGAATGGGGCCTTGCAGACACTAGGTCACCCCCAGGTAAGCGAATGGGGCCTTGCAGACACCAGGTGAACCCAATGCAAGCGAATGGGGCCTTTCAGCCCCCAGATCAACCCCCTGTGAGCCGTTGGGGTCCTGCAGCGACCAGGTGAACCCCAGGTCAGTGAATGGGGTCTTGCAACCACCAGGTCAACCCCAAATAAGAGAATGGGGTCTTCCAGATAGCAGGTCAACCCAATGCTTATGATTGGGTCCTTGAAGTCACCAGGTCAGCCCCCTGCAAGCCTATGGGGCCCTACAGCCACCAGGTGAAACAGGTAAGTGAATTGGGCCTTGCAGCCACCAGGTCAATCCCAGGCAAGCGAATGTGGCCTTGCAGCCTCCAGGTGAAACCCCTGCAAGCCTATGGGGCCCTGCAGCCACCAGGTCAACCCCAGGCAAGTGAATGGGCCCTGCAGCCACCAGGTCAACCCCAGGTAAGCGAACAGGGCTTTGCAGACTCCAGGTGTAACCCAGGTAAGCGAATGGGGACTTGCAGCCACCAGGTTAACCCCAGGGAAGCGAATGGGGCCTTGCAGCAACCAGGTCAACCCCATTTAAGTGAATGGGGCCTTCCAGCCACCTGGTGAACCCCTTTTAAGTGAATGGGGCCTTGCAGTCACCAGGTCAACCCGGAGCAAGCCTACGGGGCCTTATATACACCAGCTGAACCCAATGCAAACGAAAGGGGCCTTGCACCCACCAGGTCAACCCCAGGCAAGCGAATGTGGCCTTGCAGCCTCCAGGTGAAACCCCTGCAAGCTTATGGGGCCCTGCAGCCACCAGGTCAACCCCAGGCAAGTGAATGGGCCCTGCAGCCACCAGGTCAACCCCAGGTAAGCAATTGGGGCCTTGCAGCCACCAGGTGAAACCCCTGCAAGCCTCTGGGGCCCTGCAGCCACCAGGTCAACCCCAGGCAAGTTAATGGGGCCCTGCAGCCAGCAGGTAAACCCCAGGCAAGCCTATGGGGCCTTGCAGCCACCAGATCAACCCCAGGTAAGCTAATTGGGCCTTGCAGCCATCAGGTCAACCCAATGCAAGTGAATGGGGCCTTGCAGACACTAGGTCACCCCCAGGTAAGCGAATGGGGCCTTGCAGACACCAAGTGAACCCAATGCAAGAGAAAGGGGCCTTTCAGCCACCAGGTCAACCCCCTGTGAGCCTATGGGGTCCTGCAGCGACCAGGTGAACCCCAGGTCAGTGAATGGGGTCTTCCAACCACCAGGTCAACCCCAGATAAGAGAATGGGGTCTTCCAGATAGGATGTCAACCCAATGCTAATGATTGGGTCCTTGCAGCCACCAGGTCAGCCCCCTGCAAGCCTATGGGGCCCTACAGCCACCAGTTGAACCAGGTAAGTGAATTGCGCCTTGCAGCCACCAGGTCAATCCCAGGCAAGCGAATGGGGCCTTGCAGCCACAAGGTCAACAGCAGGGAAGCGAATGTGGCCTTGCAGCCACCAGGTCAACCCCCTGCAAGCTAATGGGGCCTTGCAGACACCAGGTCAACCCCAGGTAAGCTAATGGGGCCTTGCATACACCAGGTGAACCCAATGCAAGCGAATGGGGCCTTACAGCCACCAGGTCAACCCCATGCAAGCCTATGGGGCCCTACAGCCACCAGGTGAACGAGGTAAGTGAATTGCGCCTTGCAGCCACCAGGTCAATCCCAGGCAAGCGAATGGGGCCTCGCAGCCAGAAGGTCAACAGCAGGGAAGCGAATGTGGCCTTGCAGCCACCAGGTCAACCCCCAGCAAGCTAATGGGGCCTTGCAGACACCAGGTCAACCCCTTGTAAGCTAATGGGGCCTTGCAGCCCCCAGGGCAACCCAATGCAAGCAAATGGGGCCTTACAGCCACCAGGTCAACCCCATGCAAGCCTATGGGGCCCTACAGCCACCAGGTGAACGAGGTAAGTGAATTGCGCCTTGCAGCCACCAGGTCAATCCCAGGCAAGCGAATGGCGCCTTGCAGCCACAAGGTCAACAGCAGGGAAGCGAATATAGCCTTGCAGCACCCAGGTCAAACCCAGGTAAGCTAATGGGGCCTTGCAGCAACCAGGTCAACCCCAAGTAATCAAATGGGGCCTTCTAGCCACCTGGTGAACCCCTTTTAGGTAAATGGGGCCTTGGAGTCACCAGGTCAACCCGAAGCAAGCCTACGGGGCCTTACATACACCAGCTGAACCCAATGCAAGCGAATGGGGCCTTGCAGCCACCAGGTCAACCCAATGCAAGCGAATGGGGCCTTGCAGACACTAGGGCACCCCCAGGTAAGCTGAATGGGGCCTTGGAGACACCAGGTCAACCCAATGCAGGCGAATGGGGTCTTTCAGCCACCAGGTCAAGCCCCTGTAAGCGAATGGGGCCTTGCAGCCACCAGGTCAATCCAATCCAAGTGAATGGGGCCTTTCATCCGCCAGGTTAACCCCAGGCAAGCAAATGGGTGCTTGCAGCCACCAGGTCAACCCCAGGTAAGCAATTGGGTGCTTGCAGCCACCAGGTTAACCCAATGCAAGCGAATGGGGCCTTTCAGCCACCAGGTCAACCGCCTGTGAGCCTATGGGGTCCTGAAGCGAGCAGGTGAACCCCAGGTAAGTGAATTGGGTCTTGCAACCACCAGGTAAACCCCAGCCAAGCGAATGGGACCTTGCAGCCACCACGTCAACCCCAGGTAAGCGAATGGGGCCTTGCAGCCACCAGGTGTAACTCAGGCAAGCCTACAGGGCATTCCAGACATCAGGTCAACCCAATCCAATCAAATGGGGCCCTGCAGCCACCAGGTTCACCCCAGGCAAGCGAATGGGTCCTGGCAGCCTCCAGGTCAACCCCAGGTATGCGAATGGGGCCTTTCAGCCACTAGGTCAACCCCCAGGAAGCCAAGGGGTCCTGCAGCCACCAGGTGAACCCCACGTAAGTGAATGGGGCGTTGGAAACACCAGGTCAACCCAATGCAAGCGAATGGGGCCTTGCAGCCACCACGTCAACCCCCTGCAAGCCTATGGGGTCCTGCAACCACCAGGTGAACCCCCAGTAAGTGAATGGTGCCTTGCAGCCACCAGGTCAAACCCCTGCAAGCGAATGGGGACTTGCTGCCACCAGGTGTAGCTCACGCAAGCCTACGGGTCTTACAGACACCAGGTCAACCATATCCAAGCGTATGGGGCCTTCCAGCCACCAGGTCAACACCAGGGAAGCGAATGGGTCCTTGAAGCCTCCAGGTCAAACCCTGATAAGCTAATGGGACCTTGCAACAACCAGGTCAACCCCATTTAAGTGAATGGGGCCTTGCAGCCACCAGGTCAACCCCAGGCAAGCCTATGCGGCCCTGCTGCCACCAGGTGAACCTCAGGTAAGTGAAAGGGGCTTGCAGACACCAGGCAACCCAATGCAAGCAAATGGGGCCTTGCAGCCACCAAGTCAACCCAATGGAAGTGAATGGTCCCTGCAGGCACCAGGTTAACCCCAGGCAAGCAAATGGGGCCTTGCAGCCACCACGTCAACCCCAGGTATGCGAATGGGACCGTGCAGCCACCAGGTCAAACCCGGACAAGCGAATTGGACCTTACAGCCACCATGTAAACCCCCTGGGAGCCTATGGGGCCCTGCAGCCACAGGGTCAACCCCGAGTAAGTTAATGAGGCCTTGCAGCCACCACATCAACCCAAGGCAAGTAAATGGGGCCTTGGAGCCGCCAGGTCTACCACAGTTAAGCCTACGGGGCCTTCCAGACACCTGGTCAATCCCAGGGAAGCCTACGGGGCCTTGCAGACACCTGATCAACCCAATGCAATTGAATAGTGCCTTGCAGCCACAAGGTGAACCCCAGGTACGAGATTGGATACCCTGCAGACACCAGGGCAAACCCAGGTAAGCACATGGGACATTTGAGACACCAGGTCAACCCAATGCAAGAGAAAGCGGCATTCCAGCCACGAGGTCAACCCTAGGTAAGCGAATGGGGACTTGCAGACTCCAGGTCAACCGAATGCAGGCGAATGGGGCCTTGCAGCAACCAGGTGAACCCCCTACCAGCCTGTTGTGCCCTACGGCCACCAGGTGAACCCCAGGTAAGTGAGTGGGTCCTTGCAGCCACGAGGTCAACCCCAGGCAAGTGAATGGGTCCTTGCAGTCACCAGGTCAACCCAGGCACATGAATGGGGCCTTGCAGCCACCAGAAGAACCCAATGCAAGCGAATGGGGCCTTGCAGCCACCAGGTGAACCCCAGGCAAGTGATTGGGGCCTTACAGCCACCATGTCAACCCCTGGGAGCCTATGGAGCACAGCAGCCACAGGGTCAGCCCCGGGTAAGTTAATGGGGCCTTGCAGCCTCCAGGTTAACCCCAGGTAATTGAATGGGACCTTGCAGACACCAGGTCAAACTAATGCAAGCTAATGGGGCCATGCAGCCACCAGGTCAACCCCAAAGAAGCCTACGGGGCCTTCCAGACACCAGGTGAACCCCAGGGAAGCGAATGGGGCCGTGCATCCGCCAAGTCAACCCAATGCAAGCGAATGCGGCTTTCCAGCCACTAGGTCAACCCCGTTAATGAATGGGGCCTTACAGACATGAGGTCATCCCAATGCAAGTGAATGGGGCCTTGCTGCCACTAGGACAACCTCCTTCAAGCCTATGGGGCCCTGCAGGAACCAGGTGAACCCCGGGTAAAAGAATGGGGCCTTGCAGCCACCAGGTCAACCCGAGGTAAAAGAATTGAGCCCTGCAGCCCCCAGGTCAGCCCCAGGCAAGCGAATGAGGTCTTGCAGACACCAGGTCAACCCAATGAAAGTGAATGGGGCCTTGCTGCCACCAAGTGAACCCCAGCCAAGTGAATGGGGCTTCCAGCCACCAGGTCAACACCAGGTAGAGCGAATGTGGCCTTCCAGGCACCAGGTCAAACGCAGGTAAGCGAATGGGGCCTGGCTGCCACCAGGTCAACCCAATGCAAGCGTAAGGGGCCTTGCAACCACTAGGTCAACCCCCTGCAAGCTTATGGGGCCCTCCAGCCATGAGGCGAACCCCAGGTGAGTGAATGGGGCCTTGCATTCACCAGGTCAACCAAGGCACATGAATGGGGCCTTGCAGCCACCAGGAGAACCCAATGCAAGCAAATGGGGCTTGCAGCCACCAGGTTAACCCCAGGCAAGCAAATGGGGCCTTGCAGCCACCAGGTCAACCCCAGGGAAGCAATTAGGGCCTTGCAACCACCAGGTCAACCCCAGGTAAGCTAATGGGGCCTTGCAGCCACCAGGTCAACCCAATGCAAGCGAATGGGGCCTTGCAGAGACTAGGTCAGCCCCAGGTAAGCGAATGGGGCCTTGCAGCCACCAGGTCAACCCAATCCAAGTGAATGGGGCCTTGCAGCCACCAGGTTAACACCAGGCAAGCAAACGGGGCCTTGCAGGCACCAGGTCAACACCAGGGAAGCAATTGGGGCCTTGCAGCCACCAGGTCAACCCCAGATAAGCTAATGGGGCCTTGCAGCCACCAGGTCAACCCAATGCAAGCGTATGGGGCATCGCAGACATTAGGTCACCCCCAGGTAAGCGAATGGGACCTTGCAGTCACCAGGTCAACCCAGGCACATGAATGGGGCCTTGCAGCCACCAGGAGAACCCAATGCAAGCGAATGGGGCCTTGCAGCCACCAGGTGAACCCCAGGCAAGTGATTGGGGCCTTACAGCCACCATGTCAACCCCTGGGAGCCTATGGAGCCCAGCAGCCACAGGGTCAGCCCCGGGTAAGTTAATGGGGCCTTGCAGCCTCCAGGTTAACCCCAGGTAATTGAATGGGACCTTGCAGACACCAGGTGAACCCCAGGGAAGCGAATGGGGCGGTGCATCCGCCAAGTCAACCCAATGCAAGCGAATGGGCCCTTGCAGCCACCAGGTCAATCCCAGGCAAGTGAATGGGGCCTTGCAGCCACCAGGTCAACCCCAGGTAAGCTAATGGGGCCTTGCAGCAACTAGGTCAACCCCAAGTAATCAAATGGGGCCTTCTACCACCTGGTGAACCCCTTTCAAGTGAATGGGGTCTTGCAGTCACCAGGTCAACCCGAAGCAAGCCTACGGGGCCTTACATACACCAGCTGAACCCAATGCAAGCGAATGGGGCCTTGCAGCCACCAGGTCAACCCCAGGCAAGCCTATGCAGCCCTGCTGCCACCAGGTGAACCTCAGGTAAGTGAAAGGGGCTTGCAGACACCAGGCAACCCAATGCAAGCAAATGGGGCCTTGCAGCCACCAAGTCAACCCAATGCAAGTGAATGGTCCCTGCAGGCACCAGGTTAACCCCAGGCAAGCAAATGGGGCCTTGCAGCCACCACGTCAACCCCAGGTATGCGAATGGGACCGTGCAGCCACCAGGTCAAACCCGGGCAAGCGAATTGGACCTTACAGCCACCATGTAAACCCCCTGGGAGCCTATGGGGCCCTGCAGCCACAGGGTCAACCCCGAGTAAGTTAATGGGGCCTTGCAGCCACCACATCAACCGAAGGCTAGTAAATGGGGCCTTGGAGCCGCCAGGTCTACCCCAGTTAAGCCTTCGGGGCCTTCCAGACACCTGGTCAATCCCAGGGAAGCCTACGGGGCCTTGCAGACACCTGATCAACCCAATGCAAGTGAATAGTGCCTTGCAGCCACAAGGTGAACCCCAGGTACGCGATTGGAGCCTTGCAGCCACCAGGGCAAACCCAGGTAAGCACATGGGACATTTGAGACACCAGGTCAACCCAATGCAAGAGAAAGCGGCATTCCAGCCACCAGGTCAACCCCAGGTAAGCGAATGGGGACTTGCAGACTCCAGGTCAACCGAATGCAAGTGAATGGGGCCTTGCAGCAACCAGGTGAACCCCCTACACGCCTGTTGTGCCCTGCGGCCACCAGGTGAACCCCAGGTAAGTGAATGGGTCCTTGCAGCCACGAGGTCAACCAAGGCACATGAATGGGGCCTTGCAGCCACCAGGAGAACCCAATGCAAGCGAATGGGGCCTTGCAGCCACCAGGTTAACCCCAGGCAAGCAAATGGGGCCTTGCAGCCACCAGGTCAACCCCAGGCAAGCAAATGGGGCCTTGCAACCACCAGGTCAACCCCAGGTAAGCTAATGGGGCCTTGCAGCCACCAGGTCAACCCAATGCAAGCGAATGGGGCCTTGCAGACACTAGGTCACCCCCAGGTAAGCGAATGGGGCCTTGCAGCCACCAGGTCAACCCAATCCAAGAGAATGGGGCCTTGCAGCCACCAGGTTAACACCATGCAAGCAAATGGGGCCTTGCAGGCACCCGGTCAACACCAGAGAAGCAATTGGGGCCTTGCAGCCACCAGGTCAACCCCAGGTAAGCTAATGGGGCCTTGCAGCCACCAGGTCAACCGAATGCAAGCGAATGGGGCCTTGCAGCCACAAGGTCAACAGCAGGGAAGCGAATGTGGCCTTGCAGCCACCAGGTAAACCCCTGCAAGCTAATGGGGCTTGCAGACACCAGCTCAATCCCAGGTAAGCTAATGGGGACTTGCAGCCACCATGTCAACCCAATCCAAGTGAATGGGGCCTTGGAGCCACCAGGTTAACCCCAGGCGAAGGAAATGGGGCCTTGGAGACACCAGGTCAACCACAGGTAAGCGATTGGGGCCTTGCAGCCACAGGTGTAACTCAGGCAAGCCTACGGGACATTCCAGACACTAGGTCATCCCAATCCAATCAAATGGGGCCTTGCAGCCACCAGGTTAACCGCAGGCAAGCGAATGGGTCCTCGCAGCCTCCAGGTCAACCCCAGGTATGCGAATGGGGCCTTTCAGCCACTAGGTCAACCCCCTGCAAGCCAAGGGTCCCTGCAGCCACCAGGTCAACCCCACGAAAGTGAATGGGGCGTTGGAACCACCAGGTCAACCCAATGCAAGCGAATGGGGCCTTGCAGCCATCAGGTCAACCCAAAGCAAGCGAATGGGGCCTTGCAGCCATCACGTCAACCCCCTGCAAGCCTATGGGGTCGTGCAACCACCAGGTGAACCCCCAGTAAGTGAATGGTGCCTTGCAGCCACCAGGTCAAACCCCTGCAAGCGACTGGGGCCTTGCAGCCACCAGTTTAACCCCAGGCAAGCGAATGGGGCCTTGCTCCCACCAGGTGTAGCTCACGCAAGCCTACGGGGCTTGCAGACACCAGGTCAACCATATCCAAGCGAATGGGGCCTTCCAGCCACCAGGTCAACCCCAGGGAAGCGAATGGGGCCTTTAAGCCTCCAGGTCAACCCCATTTAAGTGAATGGTGTCTTGCAGCCACCATGTCAACCCCAAGTAATCAAATGGGGCCTTCCAGCCACCTGGTCAATCCCTTTCAAACGAATTGGCCGTGCAGTCACCAGGTCAACCCGGAGCAAGCCTACGGG
>NW_028324426.1:2617921-2642815 GCF_052110815.1 Crocodylus siamensis | reverse complement strand
TGCGGGGCCTCATTAGGTTACCTGGGGTTGACCTGGTGGCTGCAAGTCCCTTAGGCTTGCCTGGGGTTGACCTGTTGGCTGCAAGGCCACATTCGCTTGCCTGGGGTTGAACTGGTGGCTCCAACGCCCCATTGACTTACGTGGGGTTCACCTGGTGGCTGCAGGGCCCCCTAGGCTTCCAGGGGGTTAACCTAGTGGCTTCAAGGCCCCACTCGCATACGTGGGGTTGACCTGGTGGCTGGAAGGCACCATTCACTTACGGCGCGTTCACCTCGTGGCTGCAGGACCCCATAGACTTGCAGGGGGTTGACGTGGTGGCTGCAAGGCCCCTTTCGCTTGAATTGGGTTGACCTGGTGGCTGCAGGGCCCCATTCACTTGCCTGGGGTTGACCTGGTGGCTGCAGGGCCCCATAGGCTTGCAGGGGTTTCACCTGGTGACTGCAAGGCCACATTCGCTTGCCTGGAGTTGACCTGGTGGCTGTAAGGCCCCATTCGCTTGCATTGGGCTCACCTGGTGTATGTAAGGCCCCGTATGCTTACTTTGGGTTCACCTGGTGACTGCAAGGCCCCATTCGCTTAAAGGGGGTTGACCTGGTGGCTGGAAGGCCCCATTCACTTGGATTTGGTTGACCTGGTATCTGCAAGCCCCGTAGGCTTGCCTGAGTTACACCTGGTGGCAGCAAGGCCCCTTCGCTTGCCCGGGGTTGACCTGGTGGCTGGAAGCCCTATTCACTTGCAGGGCTTGACCTGGTGGCTGCAAGGCACAATTCGCTTGCATTGACTTGACCTGGTGGCTCCAACGCCCCATTCACTTATGTGGGGTTCACCTGGTGGCTCCAAGGCCCCCTAGGCTTGCAGGGGGTTGACCTAGTTGCTGAAAGGCCCCATTCGCAGACCTGGGGTTGACCTGGAGGCTGCCAGGCCCCATTTGCCAGCCTGGGGTTCACCTGGTGGCTGGAAGGCCCCATTCGCTTGGCTGAGGTTGACCTGGAGGTTGCAAGACCCCATTCACTTTACCTGGGGTTCATCTGCTCGCTTCAGGACCCCATAGGCTCACAAGCAGTTGACCTGGTGGCTGAAAGGCCCCATTCGCTTGCATTGGGTTCACCTGGTGTCTGCAATGCCCAATTCGCTCTACCTGGGGTTGACCTGGTGGCTGCAAGGCCCCATTCGCTTACAGGGGCTTGACCTGGTGGCTGAAAGGCCCCATTCGCTTGCATTGGGTTGACCTGGTGTCTCCAACGCCCCATCAGCTTACCTGGGTGTGCCCTAGTGTCTGCAAGGCCCCATTCGCTTGCATTGGGTTGACCTGGTGGCTGCAAGGCCCAATTAGCTTAAATGGGGTTGACCTGGTGGCTGGAAGACCCCATAGGCTTGCAGGGGTTTCACCTGGAGGCTGCAAGGCCACATTCGCTTGCCAGGGGTTGACATGGTGGCTGGAAGGCCCCATTCGTTTGCATTAGGTTCAGCCGGTGTATGTAAGGCCCCGTAGGCTTGCTCCGGGTTGACCTGGTGACTGCAAGGCCCCATTCACTTAAAAGGGGTTCACCAGGTGGCTGGAAGGCCCCAATTTATTACTTGGGGTTGACCTGTTGGCTGCAAGGCCCCATTCACTTAAATGGGGTTGACCTGGTTGCTGCAAGGCCCCATTCGCTTCCCTGGGGTTAACCTGGTGGCTGCAAGTCCCCATTCGCTTACCTGGGTTACACCTGGAGTCTGCAAAGCCCCGTTCGCTTACCTGGGTTTGACCTGGTGGCTGCAAGGCCATATTCGCTTCCCTGCTGTTGACCTCGTGGCTGCAAGGCCCCATTCGCTTAGAGGGGCTTGAGCTGGTGGCTGCAAGGCCCCATTCGCTTGCATTGGGATGACCTGGTGGCTGCAAGGCCCCATTAGCTTACCTGGGGTTGACCTGGTGTCTGCAAGGCCCCATTTGCTTGCAGGGGGTTGACGTGGTGGCTGCAAGGCCCCATTCGCTTGCATTGGGTTGACCTGGTGGTACCAACGCCCCATTCACTTACGTGGGGTTCACCTGGTGGCTGGACTGCCCCTTGGCTTGCAGGCGGTTGACCTGGTGGTACCAACGCCCTATTCACTTACGTGGGGTTCACCTGGTGGCTGCAAGTCCCCTTTCGCTTGAATTGGGTTCACCTGGTGTATGTAAGGCCCCGTAGGCTTGCTCCGGGTTGACCTGGTGACTGCACGGCCAATTCGTTTAAAAGGGATTGACCAGGTGGGTGGAAGGCCCCATTTGATTACTTGGGGTTGACATGGTGGCTGCAAGACACCATTCACTTAAATGGGGTTGACCTGGAGGATTCAAGGCCCCATTCACTTCCCTGGGGTTGACCTGGTGGCTGGAAGGCCCCATTCGCTTGGATATGGTTGACCTGGTGTCTGTAAGCCCCGTAGGCTTGGGTGAGCTACAACTGGTGGCAGCAAGGCCCCATTCGCTTGCCTGGGGTTAAACTGGTGGCTGCAAGGCCCCATTCGCTTGCATTGTGTTGACCTGATGGCTGCAAGGCCCCATTTGCTTGCATTTGGTTGACCTGGTGGTTCCAACGCCCCATTCACTTACGTGGCGTTGACCTGGTGGCTGCAGTGCCCCTTGGCTTGCAGGGGGTTGACCTAGTGGCTGAAAGGCCCCATTCGCATACATGGGGTTGACCTGGAGGCTGCCAGGACCCATTCGCTTGCCTGGGGTTAACCTGGTGGCTGCAAGGCCCCATTTGATTGGATTGGGTTGACCTGGTGTCTGGAATGCCCCGTAGGCTTGCCTGAGTTACACCTGGTGGCTGCAAGGCCCCATTCGCTTAGATGGGGTTGACGTGGTGGCTGCAAGGCCCCATTCTCTTGGCTGGGGGTTTACCTGGTGGTTGCAAGACCCCATGCACTTACCTGGGGTTCACCTGCTCGCTTCAGGACCCCATAGGCTCACAGGCGGTTGACCTGGTGGCTGAAAGGCCCCATTCGCTTGCTTTGGGTTCACCTGGTGACTGCAAGGTCCCATTCGCTTACCTGGGGTGACCTAGTGTCTGCAAGGCCCCATTCGCTTGCATTCGCTTGACCTGGTGGCTGCAAGGCCCCTTTAGCTGACCTGGGGTTGACCTGGTGGCTGCAAGGGCCCAATTGCTTCCCTGGGGTTGACCTGATGGCTGCAAGGCCCCATTTGCTTGCCTGGCGTTAACCTGGTGGCTGCAAGGCCCCATTCACTTGGATTGGTTGACCTGGTGGCTGCAAGGCCCCATTCGCTTACAGGGGCTTGACCTGGTGGCTGAAAGGCCCCGTTCGCTTGCATTGGGTTGACCATGGCTGCAAGGCCCCATTAGCTTACCTGGGGTTGACCTGGTGTCTGCAAAGCCCCATTCGCTTGCATTGGGTTGACCTGGTGTCTCCAAGCCCCATCAGCTTACCTGGGGGTGCCCTAGTATCTGCAAGGGCCCATTCGCTTGCATTGGGTTGACCTGGTGGCTGTGAGGCCCAATTAGCTTAAATGGGGTTGACCTGGTGGCTGGAAGGCCCCATAGGCTTGCAGGGGTTTCACCTTGTGGCTGCAAGGCCACATTCGCTTGCCTGGGGTTGACCTGGTGGCTGCAAGGCCCCATTCGCTTGCATTGCGTTCAGCTTGTGTATGTAAGACCCCGTAGGCTTGCTTCGGGTTGACCTGGTGACTGCAAGGCCCCATTCACTTAAAAGGGGTTCACCAGGTGGTAGAAGGCCCCATTTGATTACTTGGGGTTGACCTGGTTGCTGCAAGGCCCCATTAGCTTACCTGGGGTTGACCTGGTGGCTGCAAGGCCCCATTCACTTGCCTGGGATTGACCTGGTGGCTGCAAGGCCCCATTCGCTTGCATTGGGTTGACCTGGTGGCTACAAGGCCCCATTAGCTTACCTGGGGTTGACCTGGTGTCTTCAAGGCCCCATTAGCTTGCAGGGGGTTGACCTGGTGGCTGCAAGGCCAAATTCGCTTCCCTGCTGTTGACCTTGAGGCTGCAAGGCCCCATTCGCTTAGAGGGGCTTGACCTGGTGGCTGCAAGGCCCCATTCGCTTGAATTGGGTTGACCTGGTAGCTGCAAGGCCCCATTCGCTTGGCTGAGGTTGACCTGGTGGTTGCAAGAACCCATTCGCTAGCATTGGGTTCTCCTGGTGTCTTCATGGCCCCATTCGCTCTACCTGGGGCTGACCTAATGTCTGCAAGGCCCCACTCACTTGCATTGGGTTGACCTGGTGGCTGCAAGGCCCCATTAGCTTACCTGGGGTTGACCTGGTGTCTGCAAGGCCCCAATAGCTTACCTGGGGTTGACCTGGTGTCTGCAAGGCCCCAATAGCTTACCTGGGGTTGACCTGGTGGCTGGAAGGCCCCATTCGCTTGGATATGGTTGACCTGGTGTCTGTAAGCCCCGTAGGCTAGCGTGAGCTATACCTGGTGGCAGCAAGGCCCCAGTCGCTTGCAGGGGTTTGACCTGGTGGCTGCAAGGCACCATTCACTTACTGGCGGTTCACCTGGTGGTTGCAGGACCCTATAGGCTTGCAGGGGGTTGATGTGGTGGCTGCAAGGCCCCATTCGCTTGGCTGGGGTTGACCTGGTTTCTGCTAGGCCCTGTTCACTTAAATGGGGTTGACCTGGTGGCAGCAAGACGCCATTCACTTGAATTGTGTTGACTTGGTGTCCGCAAGGCCACATTCGCTTGCCTGGGGTTGAGCTCGTGACTGGAAGCCGCATTCGCTTGCCTGGGGTAGACCTGGTGGTTGCAAGGCCTCATTCACTCACCTGGGGTTCACCTGGTGGCTGCAGGGCCCCATAGGCTTGCAGGGGGTTGACCTAGTGGTTGCATGGCCCCTTAAATTGCATTGGCTTGAGCTGGTTTCTGCTAGTCTCAGTAGGCTTCCCCGGCTTACACCTGGTGGCTGCAAGGCCCCATTCGCTTGCCTGGGGTTGACCTGGTGTCTGCAAGGCCCCATTCACTTACCTGGGGTTGACCTGGTGTCTGCAAGGCCCCATTCACTTACCTGGGGTTGACCTGGTGGCTGCAAGGCCCCATTCGCTTGCCTGGGGTTGACCTCGAGTCTGCAAGTCCCCATTCGTTTACCTGGGGTTGACCTGGTGGCTGCAAGGCCGTTTTCACTTGCATTTGGTTGACCTGGTGACTGCAAGCACCCATTCGCTTGCCTCGGGTTGACCTGGTAGCTGCAAGGCCCCATTCACTTAGCTGGGGTTCAACTCGTGGCTGCAGGGCCCCATAGGTTTGCAGGGGGTTGACCTGCTGGCTGCAAGGCCCCATTCGCTTGCATTGGGTTGATCTGGTGTCTGCCAGGCCCCATTCCTTTACCTGGTGTTGACCAGGTGGCTGCAAGGCCGCATACACTTGCATTGTGTTGACCTGGTGTCTGTTAGGCCCCATTCGCTTACCTGGGTTTCACCTGGTGGCTGGAAGGCCCCATTCGCCTGCATTGTGTTGACCTGGTGTCTGCAAGGCCACATTCGCTTGCCTGGGGTTCAGCTGGTGACTGCAAGCCCCATTTGCTTGTCTGGCCTTCACCTCGTGGTTGCAAGGCCCCATTCACTCACCTGGGGTTCGCCTCATTGCTGGAGGGCCCCATAGTCTTGCAGGGGGTTGACCTAGTGGTTGCAAGACCCCTTACGCTTGCATTGGGTTGACCTGGTGGCTGCCAGGCCCCATTCGCTTACCTGGGTTTGACCTGGTGCCTGGAAGGCCACATTCGCTCTACCTGGTGTTGACCTGGTGGCTGGAAGCCCCATTCACTTGGCTGGGGTTCACTTGGTGGCAGCAAGGCCCCATTCACTTGCATTGGGTTGACCTGGGGGCTTGAAGGCTCCATTCGCTTGCATTGGGTTGACCTGGTGTCTGCAAGACCGCATTCGCTTGCCTGGGGCTGACCTGGTGGCTGCAGGGCTCAATTCTTTTACCTCGGGTTGACCTGTGGCTGCAAGGCCCCATCCGCTTGCAGGGTTTGACCTGGTGGCTGCAAGGCCCCATTCTTTTACCCGGGGTTCACCTGGTTCCTGCAGGGCCCCATAGGCTTGAAGGAGGTTGTCCTAGTGGCAGCAAGGCCCCATTCACTTGCATTGGGATGACCTCATGTCTGTAAGGCCCCATTCTTTAACGGGGTTGACCTGGTGGCTGGAAAGCCGCATTCGCTTGCATTGGGTTGACTTGGCGGATGCACGGCCCCATTCGCTTCCCTGGGGTTCACCTGGTGTCTGCAAGGCCCCGTAGGCTTCTTTGGGGTTGACCTGGTGGCTGCAAGGCCCCATTAGCTTGCATTAGGTTGACCTGGTGTCTGCAAGGTCCCATTCAATTACCTGGGGTTAACCTGGAGGCTGCAAGGCCCCATTAACTTACCCAGGGCTGACCCTGTGGCTGCTGGGCTCCATAGGCTCCCAGGGTTTGACATGGTGGCTGTAAGGCCCCAATCACTTGCCTGGGGTTCACCTGGTGGCTGCAAGGCCCCATTCGCTTGCATTGGGTTGATGTGGTGGCTGCAAGGCCCCATTCATGTGCCTGGGTTGACCTGGTGACTGCAAGGACCCATTCACTTTCCTGGGGTTGACCTCGTGGTTGCAAGGACCCATTTACTTACCTGGGGTTCACCTGGTGGCCGCAGGGCACAACAGGCTTGTAGGGGGTTCACCTGGTTGCTGCAAGGCCCCATTCGCTTGCATTCGGTTGACCTGGAGTCTGCAAGTCCCCATTCGCTTACCTGGGGTTGACCTGGTAGCTGCAAGGCCCCATTCACTTAGCTGGGGTTCAACTCGTGGCTGCAGGGCCCCATAGGTTTGCAGGGGGTTGACCTGGTGGCTGCAAGGCCCCATTCGCTTGCATTGGGTTGACCTGGTGTCTGGAAGGCCCCATTCGCTTACCTGGGTTTCAGCTGGTGGCTGGAAGGCCCCATTCGCCTGCATTGTGTTGACCTGGTGTCTGCAAGGCCACATTCGCTTGCCTGGGGTTCAGCTGGTGACTGCAAGCCCCATTCGCTTGCTTTGGGGTTCACCTCGTGGTTGCAAGGACCCATTCACTCACCTGGGGTTCGCCTCATGGCTGGAGGGCCCCATAATCTTGCAGGGGGTTGACCTAGTGGTTGCAAGGCCCCTTACGCTTGCATTGGGTTGACCTGGTGGCTGCCAGGCCCCATTCGCTTACCTGGGTTTGACCTGGTGCCTGGAAGGCCACATTCGCTCTACCTGGTGTTGACCTGGTGGCTGGAAGCCCCATTCACTTGGCTGGGGTTCACTTGGTGGCAGCAAGGCCCCATTCACTTGCATTGGGTTGACCTGGGGGCTGGAAGGCTCCATTTGCTTGCATTGGGTTGACCTGGTGTCTGCAAGACCGCATTCGCTTGCCTGGGGCTGACCTGGTGGCTGCAGGGCTCAATTCTTTTACCTCGGGTTGACCTGGTGGCTGCAAGGCCCCATCCGCTTGGCAGGGTTTGACCTGGTGGCTGCAAGGCCCCATTCTTTTACCCGGGGTTCACCTGGTTCCTGCAGGGCCCCATAGGCTTGAAGGAGGTTGTCCTAGTGGCAGCAAGGCCCCATTCACTTGCATTGGGATGACCTCATGTCTGTTAGGCCCCATTCATTAACGGGGTTGACCTGGTGGCTGGAAAGCCACATTCGCTTGCATTGCGTTGACTTGGCGGATGCACGGCCCCATTCGCTTCCCTGGGGTTCACCTGGTGTCTGCAAGGCCCCGTAGGCTTCTTTGGGGTTGACCTGGTGGCTGCAAGGCCCCATTCGCTTGCCTGGGGTTGACCTCGAGTCTGCAAGTCCCCATTCTTTTACCTGGGGTTGACCTGGTGGCTGCAAGGCCGTTTTCACTTGCATTTGGTTGACCTGGTGACTGCAAGCACCCATTCGCTTGCCTCGGGTTGACCTGGTAGCTGCAAGGCCCCATTCACTTAGCTGGGGTTCAACTCGTGGCTGCAGGGCCCCATAGGTTTGCAGGGGGTTGACCTGGTGGCTGCAAGGCCCCATTCGCTTGCATTGGGTTGACCTGGTGTCTGCCAGGCCCCATTCCTTTACCTGGTGTTGACCAGGTGGCTGCAAGGCCGCATACGCTTCCATTGTGTTGACCTGGTGTCTGGAAGGCCCCATTCGCTTACCTGGGTTTCACCTGGTGGCTGGAAGGCCCCATTCGCCTGCATTGTGTTGACCTGGTGTCTGCAAGGCCACATTCGCTTGCCTGGGGTTCAGCTGGTGACTGCAAGCCCCATTTGCTTGCCTGGCGTTCACCTCGTGGTTGCAAGGCCCCATTCACTCACCTGGGGTTCGCCTCATGGCTGCAGGGCCCCATAGTCTTCCAGGGGGTTGACCTAGTGGTTGCAAGGCCCCTTACGCTTGCATTGGGTTGACTTGGTGGCTGCCAGGCCCCATTCGCTTACCTGAGTTTGACCTGGTGCCTGGAAGGCCACATTCGCTCTACCTGGTGTTGACCTGGTGGCTGGAAGCCCCATTCACTTGGCTGGGGTTCACTTGGTGGCAGCAAGGCCCCATTCACTTGCATTGGGTTGACCTGGGGGCTGGAAGGCTCCATTCGCTTACATTGGGTTGACCTGGTGTCTGCAAGACCGCATTCGCTTGCCTGGGGCTGACCTGGTGGCTGCAGGGCTCAATTCTTTTACCTCGGGTTGACCTGGTGCCTGCAAGGCCCCATCCGCTTGGCAGGGTTTGACCTGGTGGCTGCAAGGCCCCATTCTTTTACCCGGGGTTCACCTGGTTCCTGCAGGGCCCCATAGGCTTGAAGGAGGTTGTCCTAGTGGCAGCAAGGCCCCATTCACATGCATTGGGATGACCTCATGTCTGTAAGGCCCCATTCATTAACGGGGTTGACCTGGTGGCTGGAAAGCCGCATTCGCTTTCATTGGGTTGACTTGGCGGATGCACGGCCCCATTCGCTTCCCTGGGGTTCACCTGGTGTCTGCAAGGCACCGTAGGCTTCTTTGGGGTTGACCTGGTGGCTGCAAGGCCCCATTAGCTTGCATTAGGTTGACCTGGTGTCTGCAAGGTCCCATTCAATTACCTGGAGTTAACCTGGAGGCTGCAAGGCCCCATTAACTTACCCGGGGCTGACCCTGTGGCTGCTGGGCTCCATAGGCTCCCAGGGGTTGACATGGTGGCTGCAAGGCCCCATTCGCTTGCATTGGGTTCTCCTAGTGGCTGCAAGGCCCCATTCATGTGCCTGGCTTGACCTGGTGACTGCAAGGACCCATTCACTTGCCTGGGGTTGACCTCGTGGTTGCAAGGACCCATTTACTTACCTGCGGTTCACCTGGTGGCCGCAGAGCACAACAGGCTTGTTGGGGGTTCACCTGGTTGCTGCAAGGCCCCATTCGCTTGCATTCGGTTGACCTGGAGTCTGCAAGTCCCCATTCGCTTACCTGGGGTTGACCTGGTAGCTGCAAGGCCCCATTCACTTAGCTGGGGTTCAACTCGTGGCTGCAGGGCCCCATAGGTTTGCAGGGGGTTGACCTGGTGGCTGCAAGGCCCCATTCGCTTGCATTGGGTTGACCTGGTGTCTGCCAGGCCCCATTCCTTTACCTGGTGTTGACCAGGTGGCTGCAAGGCCGCATACGCTTGCATTGTGTTGACCTGGTGTCTGGAAGGCCCCATTCGCTTACCTGGGTTTCACCTGGTGGCTGGAAGGCCCCATTCGCCTGCATTGTGTTGACCTGGTGTCTGCAAGGCCACATTCGCTTGCCTGGGGTTCAGCTGGTGACTGCAAGCCCCATTTGCTTGTCTGGCGTTCACCTCGTGGTTGCAAGGCCCCATTCACTCACCTGGGGTTCGCCTCATGGCTGGAGGGCCCCATAGTCTTGCAGGGGGTTGACCTAGTGGTTGCAAGGCCCCTTACGCTTGCATTGGGTTGACCTGGTGGCTGCCAGGCCCCATTCGCTTACCTGGGTTTGACCTGGTGCCTGGAAGGCCACATTCGCTCTACCTGGTGTTGACCTGGTGGCTGGAAGCCCCATTCACTTGGCTGGGGTTCACTTGGTGGCAGCAAGGCCCCATTCACTTGCATTGGGTTGACCTGGGGGCTTGAAGGCTCCATTCGCTTGCATTGGGTTGACCTGGTGTCTGCAAGACCGCATTCGCTTGCCTGGGGCTGACCTGGTGGCTGCAGGGCTCAATTCTTTTACCTCGGGTTGACCTGGTGGCTGCAAGGCCCCATCCGCTTGGCAGGGTTTGACCTGGTGGCTGCAAGGCCCCATTCTTTTACCCGGGGTTCACCTGGTTCCTGCAGGGCCCCATAGGCTTGAAGGAGGTTGTCCTAGTGGCAGCAAGGCCCCATTCACTTGCATTGGGATGACCTCATGTCTGTTAGGCCCCATTCATTAACGGGGTTGACCTGGTGGCTGGAAAGCCGCATTCGCTTGCATTGGGTTGACTTGGCGGATGCACGGCCCCATTCGCTTCCCTGGGGTTCACCTGGTGTCTGCAAGGCCCCGTAGGCTTCTTTGGGGTTGACCTGGTGGCTGCAAGGCCCCATTAGCTTGCATTAGGTTGACCTGGTGTCTGCAAGGTCCCATTCAATTACCTGGGGTTAACCTGGAGGCTGCAAGGCCCCATTAACTTACCCGGGGCTGACCCTGTGGCTGCTGGGCTCCATAGGCTCCCAGGGGTTGACATGGTGGCTGTAAGGCCCCAATCACTTGCCTGGGGTTCACCTGGTGGCTGCAAGGCCCCATTCGCTTGCGTTGGGTTCTCCTGGTGGCTGCAAGGCCCCATTCATGTGCCTGGGTTGACCTGGTGACTGCAAGGACCCATTCACTTGCCTGGGGTTGACCTCGTGGTTGCAAGGACCCATTTACTTACCTGGGGTTCACCTGGTGGCCGCAGGGCACAACAGGCTTGTAGGGGGTTCACCTGGTTGCTGCAAGGCCCCATTCGCTTGCATTCGGTTGACCTGGAGTCTGCAAGTCCCCATTCGCTTACCTGGGGTTGACCTGGTGGATGCAAGGCCCCTTTCGGTTGTCTTGGGTTGACCTGGTGTCTCAAATGTCCCATGTGCTTACCTGCGTTTGCCCTGGTGGCTGCAAGGCCCCAATCGCGTACCTGGGGTTCACCTTGTGGCTGCAAGGCACTATTCACTTGCATTGGGTTGATCAGGTGTCTGCAAGGCCCCGTAGGCTTCCCTGGGATTGACCAGGTGTCTGGAAGGCCCCGTAGGCTTAACTGGGGTTGACCTGGCGGCTCCAAGGCCCCATTTACTTGCCTTGGGTTGATGTGGTGGCTGCAAGGCCCCATTAACTTACTCGGGGTTGACCCTGTGGCTGCAGGGCCCCATAGGCTTCCAGGGGGTTTACATGGTGGCTGTAAGGTCCAATTCGCTTGCCCGGGTTTGACCTGGTGGCTGCACGGTCCCATTCGCATACCTGGGGTTGACGTGGTGGCTGCAAGGCGCCATTTGCTTGCCTGGGGTTAACCTGGTGCCTGCAGGGACCATTCACTTCCATTGGGTTGACTTGGTGGCTGAAAGGCCCCATTTGCTTGCATTGGGTTGCCTGGTGTCTGCAAGCCCCATTCACTTACCTGAGGTTCACCTGGTGGCAGCAGGGCCGCATAGGCTTGCCTGGGGTTGACCTAGTGGCTGCAAGGCCCCTTTCGCTTGAATTGGGTTCAACTGGTGTATGTAAGGCCCCGTAGGCTTGCTGCTTGTTGACATGGTGACTGCACGGCCCCATTCATTTAAAAGGGATTGACCAGGTGACAGGAAGGCCCCTTTTGATTACTTGGGGTTGACCTGGTGGCTGCAAGGCCCCTTTCGCTTACCTGGGGTTGACCTGGTGCCTGCAAGGCCCCTTTCGCTTACCTGGGGGTGACCTAGTGTCTGCAAGGCCCCATTCGCTTGCATTGGGTTAACCTGGTGACTGCAAGGCCCAATTCGATTACTTGGGGTAGACCTGGTGGCTGCAAGGCCCCTTTCGCTTACCTGGGGTTGATCTGGTGGCTCCAAGGCCCCTTTCGCTTCCCTGGGGTTGACCTGGTCTCCAAAAGTCCCCTTAGGCATGTCTGGGATTGACCTGGTGGCTGCATGGCCCCATAGGCTTGCAGGGGTTGGACCTTGTGGCCGCAAGGCCAAATTCGCTTGCCTGGGGTAGACCTGGTTGCTGCAAGGCCCCATTTGCTTGCATTGTGTTGACCTGGAGTCTGCAAGGCCCCGTAGGCTTGCTTGGGGTTGACCTGGTGTCTGCAAGCCCCCTTTGCTTGCCTGGGGTTGACCTGGTGGCTGCAAGGCCCCATTCGATTCCTTCGGGTTGACCTGGTGGCTGCAAGGCCCCTTTCGCTTGCCTGGGGTTCACCTGGTGGATGCAGGACCCCATAGGCTCGCAGGCGGTTGACTTGGTGGCTGCAAGGCCCTTTCGCTTGCACTGCATTGACTTGGTGCCCGCAATGCCCTGTAGCCTTGCCTGAGTTCCACCTGGTGGCTGCAAGGCCCCATTCACTTGCCTGGGGTGGACCTGGAGGCTGCAAGGCCCCTTTCGCTTGCCTGGGGTTGACCTCGTGGCTGCAAGACCCCTTTTGCTTCCCTGGGGTTGACCTGGGCCCCAAAAGTCCCCTTAGGCATGCCTGGGGTTGACCCGGTGGCTGCATGGCCCCATCGGCTTGCAGGGATTGGACATTGTGGCGGCGAGGCCAAATTCGCTTGCCTGGGGTTGACCTGGTTGCTGCAAGGGCCAATTCACTTAGCTGGTTCACGTGGTGGCTGTAGGGCCCCATAGCCTTGCAGGGGGCTGAATTGGTGGCTGCAAGCACCCATTCACTAGCATTGGGTTGACCTGGAATCTGGAAGACCCCATTCTCTTAACTGGGGTTGACCTGGTGGTTGCAAGCCCCATTCACTTACCTGGGGTTCACCTGGTCGCTGCAGGACCCCATAGGCTCACAGGGGGTTGACCTGGTGGCTGAAAGGCTCCATTCGCTTAAATTGGGGTCACCTGGTGTCTGCAAGGCCCCATTCGTTTACCTGGGGGTGCCCTAGTGTCTGCGAGGCCCCATTCGCTTGCATTGAGTTTACCTGGTGGCTGCAAGGCCCTATTAACTTAAATGGGGTTGTCCTGCTGGTTAGAAGGCCCCATAGGCTTGCCTGGGATTGACCTGGTGGCTGCAAGGCTCCATTCACTTGCCTGGGGTTGACCTGGTGACTGCAGTGCCCCATAGGCTTGCAGGGCTTTCACCTGGTGGCTGCAAGGCCACATTCGCTTAGCTGGGGTTGACCTGGTGGCTGCAAGGCCCGATTCGCTTGCCTGGGCTTAACCTGGTGGCTGCAAGGCCCCTTTCGGTTGCCTGGGGTTGACCTGGTGGCTGCAAGGCCCAATTCACTTGCATGGGGTTGACCTGGTGGCTGCAAGGCCCAATTCACTTGCCTGGGGTTGACATGGTGGCTGCAAGGCCCCATTCAGTTGCCTGGGGTTGACCTGGTGGCTGCAAGGCCCCATTCGCTTGCCTGGTGTTGACCTGGTGGCTGCAAGTCCCCATTCGCTTGCCTGGTGTTGACCTGGTGGCTGCAAGCCCGCATTCGCTTGCTTGGGGTTGACCTGGGCTTCAAAAGGCCCCTAGGCATGCCCTGGGTTCACCTGGTGCCGGGACTTCCTGCTGCCCTGAGCTTCACTCCCAAATAAGCACTGGGAGTGCGGACGCAGGATCCGCACACCTGCCAGGGCTTAAGCCTCCATCAAGTGCCCCGCCACTCGGGCTTAAGCCTCCAAGAAGTGCCTCCCACACACGGGCCAGCCCCCATTTGCTTGCATGGGGTTCACCTGCTGGCTGCAAGGCCCCATTCACTTGCATTCGGTTGACCTGGTGGCTGCAATGCCCCATTCGCTTGCATTGGGTTGACCTGGTGTCTGCAAGGCCCCATTCGCTTCCCTGGGGTTGTCCTGGTGTCCGCAAGGCCCCATTTGCTTCCCTGGGGTTGAACTGGTGGCTGCAAAGAACCATTCACTTTACCTGGGGTTGACCTGGTAGGTGAAAGGCCCCATTTGCTTGCCTGGGGTTCACCGGGTGGCTGCAAGGCCTGATTAGCTTACCTGGGTTTGAGCTGGTGGCTGCCAGGCCCCATTCGCTTGCCTGGGGTTGACCTTGTCACCAAAAGTTCCCCTAGGCATGCCTGGCATTGACATGGTCGTTGCAGGGCCCCATAGGCTTGCAGGGGTTTCACCTGGTGGCTGCAAGGCCCCATTCACTTGTGTTGGGTTGTCCAGGTGGCTGTAAGGCCCCTTTCGCTTGCATTGGGTTGACCTGGTGTCTGCAAGGCCCCGTAGGCTTGCCTGAGTTACACCTGGTGGCGGCAAGGCCCTTTCAGTTGCCTGGGGTTGACCTGGTGGCTGCAAGGCCCCATTCACTTGCCTGGGCTTGCCCTGGTGGCTGCAAGGCCCCATTCGCTTGCATTGGGTGGACCTGGTGTCTGCAAGGTCCGATTCGCTTGAGTGGGGTTGAGCTGGTGGCTGCAAAGCCCCATTAGTTTGCATTGGGTTGAACTGGTGTCTGCAAGGCCCCATTCGGTTACCTGGGGTTGACCTGGTGGGTGCAAGGCCCCATTCACTTGCCTGGGCTTCACCTGGTGGTTACCAGGCACCATTCGCTTGCCCGGGGTTGACCTTGTGGCTGCAGGGCCCCATAGGCTTGCAGGGCTTTGACCTGGTTGCTGCAAGGCCCCTTCACGTTCATTGTGTTGACCTGGTGGCTGCAATGCCACATTCGCTTGCAGGGGTTTGACCTGGTGTCTGCAAGGCCCCATTCACTTACCTGGGGTTGACCTGGTAGCTGCAATGCCCCATTTGCTTGCCTGGGGTTCACCGGGTGGCTGCAAGGCCTGATTTGCTTACCTGGGTTTGATCTGGTGGCTGCCAGGCCCCATTCGCTTGCCTGGGGTTGACCTGGGCACCAAAAGTTCCCCTAGGCATGCCTGGCATTGACATGGTCGTTGCAGGGCCCCATAGGCTTGCAGGGGGATCACCTGGTGGCTGCAAGGCCCCATTCACCTCCCTGGGGTAGACCTGGTGGCTGCAAGGCCCCATTCACTTGCGTGGGGTTGTCCTGGTGGCTGTAAGGCCCCATCCACTTGCATTGGGTTGACCTGGTGGCTGCAAGACCCCATTGACTCACCTGGGGTTGACCTGGTGGATGCAAGGCCCCATTAACTTGCATAGGGTTGACCTGGTAGCTGCAAGGCCCCATTCAATTGCCTTGGCTTCACCTGTTGGCTGCAAGGCCCCATTTGCTTGCAGGGGTTTGACCTGCTGGCTGCTGGGCCCCTTTCGCTTGCATTGGGATGACGTGGAGTATGCAAGGCCCCATCCGCTTACCTGCAGTTGACCTGGTGGCTGCAAGGCCCCATTCACTTACCTGGGGTTGACTTGGGGGCTGCAGGGCCCCTTGGGCTTGCAGGGGGTTGAGCTGGTGGCTTCAAGGCCCCATTTGCTTGCCTGGGGTTGACCTGGTGGCTGCAAGGCCCCATTCGCTTGCAGGGGGTTGACCTGGTGGTTGCAAGGCCACATTCGCTTCCCTGGGGTTGAACTGGTGGCTGCAAGGCCCCATTCACTTGCCTTGGGTTGACCTGGTGGCTGCAAGCCCCCATTCGCTTGCTTGGGGTTGACCTGGGCTTCAAGAGCCCCCTAGTCATGCCCGGGGTTCACCTGGTGCCGGGACATCCTGCTGCCCTGAGCTTCACTCCCAAATAAGCACCGGGAGTGCGGACGCAGGACCCGCACACCCGCCAGGGCTTAAGCCTCCATCAAGTGCCCCGCCACTCGGGCTTAAGCCTCCAAGAAGTGCCTCCCACACATGGGCCAGCCCCCATTCGATTGCCTGGGGTTGACCTGCTGGCTGCAAGGCCTCATTCACTTGCATTCGGTTGACCTGGTGGCTGCAATGCCCCATTCGCTTGCATTGGGTTGACCTGGTGTCTGCAAGGCCCCATTCGCTTCCCTGGGGTTGTCCTGGTGTCCGCAAGGCCCCATTCGCTTCCCTGGGGTTGAACTGGTGGCTGCAAAGAACCATTCACTTACCTGGGGTTGACCTGGTAGCTCCAAGGCCCCATTTGCTTGCCTGGGGTTCACCGGGTGGCTGCAAGGCCTGATTAGCTTACCTGGGTTTGAGCTGGTGGCTGCCAGGCCCCATTCGCTTGCCTGGGGTTGACCTTGTCACCAAAAGTTCCCCTAGGCATGCCTGGCATAGACCTGGTCGGCTGCAAGGCCCCATAGGCTTGCCAGGGGTTTCACCTGGTGGCTGCAAGGCCCCATTCAGTTGCCTGGGGTTGACCTGGTGGCTGCAAGGCCCAATTCACTTGCCTGGGGTTGACCTGGTGGCTGCAAGGCCCCATTCAGCTTGCCTGGGGTTGACCTGGTGGCTGCAAGGCCCCATTTGCTTGCCTGGGGATCACCTGGTGGCTGCAAGGCCCCATTTACCTCCCTGGGGTAGACCTGGTGGCTGCAAGGCCCCATCCACTTGCATTGGGTTGACCTGGTGGCTGAAAGACCCCATTGACTCACCTGGGGTTGACCTGGTGGCTGCAAGGCCCCATTTACTTGCATAGGGTTGACCTGGTAGCTGCAAGGCCCCATTGAATTGCCTTGCCTTCACCTGTTGGCTGCAAGGCCCAATTTGCTTCCAGGAGTTTGACCTGCTGGCTGCTGGGCCCCTTACGCTTGCATTGGGATGACGTGGTGTCTGCAAGGCCCCATCCGCTTACCTGCAGTTGACCTGGTGGCTGCAAGGCCCCATTCACTTACCTGGGGTTGACTCGGGGGCTGCAGGGCCCCATAGGCTTGCAGGGGGTTGAGCTGGTGGCTCCAAGGCCCCATTCGCTTGCCTGGGCTTAACCTGGTGGCTGCAAGACCCCTTTCGGTTGCCTAGGGTTGACTGGTGGCTGCAAGGCCCCATTCACTTGCCTGGGGTTGACATGGTGGCTGCAAGGCCCCATTCAGTTGCCTGGGGTTGACCTGGTGGCTGCAAGGCCCCATTCGCTTGCCTGGGGTTGACCTGGTGGCTGAAAGGCCCCATTCGCCCAGGGGGTTGACCTGGTGGCTGCAAGGCCCATTTGCTTACCTTGGGGTTGACCTGGTGTCAGCAAGACCCCATTTGCTTCCCTGGGGTAGACCTGGTGGCTGCAAGGCCCCATTCACTTGTGTTGGGTTCTACAGGTGGCTGTAAGGGCCCATTCGCTTTCATTGGGTTGACCTGGTGGATACAAGGCCCCATTTGCTTGCCTGGGCTTGCCCTGGTGGCTGCAAGGCCCCATTCTCTTGCATTGGGTGGACCTGGTGTCTGCAAGGTCCGATTCACTTGACTGTGGTTGAGCTGGTGGCTGTAAACCCCATTCATTTGCATTGGGTTGACCTGGTGTCTGCAAGGCCCCGTAGGCTTCCCTGGGCTTCACCTGGTGGCTGCAAGGCCCCATTCGCTAGCATTGGGTTGGCCTGGTGTCTGCAAGGCCCCATTCGGCTCCCTGGGGTTGACCTAGTGGGTGCAAGGCCCCATTCACTTCCCTGGTCTTCACCTGGTGGCTACCAGGCCCCATTCGCTTGCCTGGGGTTGACCTGGTGGCTGCAGGGCCCCATTGGCTTGCAGGGGTTTGACCTGGTTGCTGCAAGGCCCCTTCCCTTGCATTGTGTTGACCTGGTGGCTGCAAGGCCCCATTGACTCACCTGGGGATGACCTGGTGGCTCTAAGGCGCCTTTTATTTGCATAGGGTTGACCTGGTAGCTGCAAGGCCCCATTCAATTGCCTTGGGTTCACGTGTTGGCTGCAAGGTCCCATTCGCTTGCAGGGGTTTGAGCTGGAGGCTGCTGGGCTCCATTCGCTTGCATTGGGATGACATGGTGTCTGCAAGGCCCCATCCGCTTACCTGCAGTTGACCTGTTGGCTGCAATCCCCCATTCACTTGTCTGGGGTTCACCTGGTGGCTGCATGGCCCCATTCGCATAGCTGGGGTTGACCTGGTGTCTGCAAGGCCCCATTCGCTTGCCTGGGCTTAACCTGGTGGCTGCAAGGCCCCTTTCGGTTGCATTGGGTTGACCTGGTGTCTGCAAGGCCCTGTGGGCTTCCCTGAGTTAGACCTGGTGGCTGCAAGGCCCCATTGAGTTGCCTGGGGTAGACCTGGTGGCTGCAAGGCCCCATTCGCTTGCCTGGGGTTGACCTGGTGTCTGCAAGGCCCCATTCGCTTGCAGGGGGTTGACCTGGTGTCTGCAAGGCCCCATTCGCTTACCTGGGGTTAACCTGGTGGTTGCAAGGCCCCTTTCGGTTGCATTGGGTTGACCTGGTGTCTGCAAGGCCCCGTAGCCTTGCCTGAGTTACACCTGGTGGCTGCCAGGCCCCATTCGCTTGACTGGGGTTGACCTTGTGGCTGCAAGGCCCCATTCGCTTGCCTGGGGTTGACCTGGTGGCTGCAAGGCCCCATTCGCTTGCAGGGGGTTGACCTGCTGGCTGCAAGGCCACATTCGCTTCCCTGGGGTTGAACTGGTGGCTGCAAGGCCCCATTCACTTGCCTTGGGTTGACCTGGTGGCTGCAAGCCCCCATTCGCTTGCTTGTGGTTGACCTGGGCTTCAAAAGCCCCCTAGACATGCCCGGGGTTCACCTGGTGCCGGGACATCCTGCTGCCCTGAGCTTCACTCCCAAATAAGCACCGGGAGTGCGGACGCAGGACCCGCTCACCCGCCAGGGACTTAAGCCTCCATCAAGTGCCCCGCCACCTGGGCTTAAGCCTCCAAGAAGTGCCCCCCACACACTGGCCAGCCCCCATCCGCTTACCTGCAGTTGACCAGGTGGCAGCAAGGCCCCATTCACTTGCCTGGGGTTCACCTGGTGGCTGCAAAGCCCCATTCGCATAGCTGGGGATGACCTGGTGGCTGCAGGGCCCCATTCGCTTGTCTGGGCTTAACCTGGTGGCTGCAAGGCCCCTTTCGGTTGCATTGGGTTGACCTGGTGTCTGCAAGGCCCCATTCGCTTGCCTGCGGTTGACGTGGTGGCTGCAAGGACCCATTCACTTGCAGGGGGTTGACCTGGTGGCTGCAAGGCCCCATTCACTTCCTTTCGGTTGACCTGGTGGCTGCAACGCCCCATTCGCTTGCATTCGGTTGACCTGGTGGCTGCAAGGCCCCATTCGCTTGCATGGGGTTGACCTGGTGTCTGCAAGGCCCCATTCGCTTGCAGGGGGTTGACCTGGTGTCTGCAAGGCCCCTTTCGGTTGCATTGGGTTGACCTGGTGTCTGCAAGGCCCCGTAGCCTTGCCTGGGTTACACCTGGTGGCTGCAAGGCCCCATTCGCTTGTTTGGGGTTGACCTGGTGGCTGCAAGGACCCATTCACTTGCATGGGGTTGACCTGGTGGCTGCAAGGCCTCATTCTCTTGCCTGGGGTTGACCTGGTGGCTGCAAGGCCCCATTCGCTTACTTGGTGTTGACCTGGTGGCTGCAAGGCCCCATTCGCTTGCCTGGGGTTCACCTGGTGGCTGCAGGACCCCATAGGCTCGCAGGGGGTGGACCTTGGTGCCCACTGGGGTTGACTTGGCTGCAAGGCCCTATTCTCTGCAAGGCCCATTCGCTTGCATTGCATTGACCTGGTGGCTGCAATGCCCTGTAGCCTTGCCTGAGTTACACCTGGTGGCTGCAAGGCCCCATTCACTTGCCTGGGGTGGACCTGGGTGGCTGCAAGGCCCCATTGCTTGCCTGGGCATTGACCTGGTGGCTGCAAGGACCCATTAGCTTGCATTGGGTTGACCTGGTGGCTGCAAGGCCCCATTCAGCTTGCCTGGGGTTGACCTGGTGGCTGCAAGGCCCCATTCGCATTGGTTTGGGTTGACCTGGTGGCTGCAAGGCCCCATTCGCTTGCCTTGGGTTCACCTGGAGGTCCTGCAAGGCCCCATTCGCTTCCCTGGGGTTGACCTGGTGGCTGCAAGGCCCCATTCACTTGCAGGGGTTGAGCTGGTGGCTGCAAGGAACCATTCGCTTGACTGGGGTTCACCTGGTGGCTGCAAGGACCTGATTCGCTTACCTGGGTTTAAGCTGGTGGCTGCAAGGCGCCATTCGCTTGCCTGGGCTTGACCTGGGACCTGGCATTCCTGCATTGACCTGGCGTTGCAGGCCCCATAGGTTTGCAGGGGGGTCACCTGGTGGCTGCAAGGTCCCATTCACCTCCCTGGGGTTGACCTGGTGTCTGCAAGGCCCCGGAGGCTTGCCTCAGTTACACCTGATGGCTGCAAGGCCCCATTAAGTTGCCTGGGGTTGAACTGGTGTCTGCAAGGCCCCATTCTCTTGCCTGGGGTTGACCTGGTGGCTGCAAGGCCCCATTCTCTTGCCTGGGGTTGACCTGGTGGCTGCAAGGCCCCATTCGCTTGCATGGGGTTGACCTGGTGGCTGCAAGGCCCCATTCGCTTGCCTGGGTATGACCTGGTGGCTGCAAGGCCCCCTAGGCTTGCCTGAGTTACACCTGGTGGCTGCAAGGCCCCATTGGCTTGCATTGGGTTGACCTGGTTGCTGGCAGCCCCATTGACTTACCTGGGGTTCACCTGGTGGCTACAAGGCCCCATTCGCTTGCATGACCTGGTGTCTGCAGGGCCCCGAGTCTTGCCTGGTTACACCTGGTGGCTGCAAGGCCCCATTCGCTTGCAGGGGGTTGACCTGGTGGCTGCAAGGCCACATTCACAAGCCTGGCTTTGACCTGGTGGCTGCAAGGAAGCATTCACTTGCAGGGGTTGACCTGGTGGCTGCAAGGCCCCATTTGCTTGCACTGTGTTGACCTGGAGGCTGCAAGGCCCCATTAGCTTACCTGGGGTTGACCTGGTGGCTCCAGAGCCCCATTCGCTTGCCGGGGATTGACCTGGTGTCTGCAAGGCCCCATTCGCTTACCTGGGAGTGACCTGGTGGCTGCAAGGCCCCTTTCACTTACCTGGGGTTCACCTGGTGGCTTCAGGGCCCCATAGGCTTGCAGGGGTTGACCTGGTGTCTGCAAGGCCCCATTTGCTTACCTGGGATTGACCTGGTGGCTGCAAGGCCCCTTTCACTTACCTGGGGTTGAGTTGGTGGCTGCCAGGCCCCATTCGCTTACTTGGGGTTCACCTGGTGGCTGGAAGGCCCCATTCGCTTGGAGTGGGTTTACCTGGTGTCTGCAACGCCCCGTAGCCTTGTCTAGTTACACCTGGTCGCTGCAAGGCCCCATTCGCTTGCAGGGGGTTGACCTGGGGGCTGAAAGGCTCCATTCGCTTACCTGGGGTTGACCTGGTGGCGGCAAGTACCCATTCGCTTGCATTGGGTTGACCTGGAGGCTGCAAGGCCCCATTCACTTACCTGGGGTTCACCTCGTGGCTACAAGGCCCCATTCGCTTGCGTGGGTTTGATCTGGTGTCTGCAGGGCCCCGTAGGCTTGCCTGAGTTACACCTGGTGGCTGCAAGGCCCCATTCGCTTGCAGGGGGTTGACCTGGTGGCTGCATGGCCACATTCACAAGCCTGGGTTGACGTGGTGGCTGCAAGGAAGCATTCACTTGCAGGGGTTCACCTGGTGGCTGCAAGGCCCCATTGGCTTGCATTGTGTTGACCTGGAGGCTGCAAGGCCCCATTAACTTACCTGGGGTTCACCTGGTGGCTACAAGGCCCCATTCGCTTGGACTGGGTTTACCTAGTGTCTGCAACACCCCGTAGCCTTGTCAAGTTACACCTGGTGGCTGCAAGGCCCCATTCGCTTGCAGGGGATTGACCTGGGGGCTGCAAGGCCCCATTGGCTTGCATTGTGTTGATCTGGAGGCTGCAACGCCCCATTAGCCTACCTAGAGCTGACCTGATGGCAGCAAGGCCACATTCACTTTGCTCGGGTTGACCTGGTGGCTGCAAGGCCCCATTCGCTTGCATTGTGTTGACCTGGAGGCTACAAGGCCCCATTCGCTAGGACTAGGCTTACCTGGTGTCTACAAGGCCCCTTAGCCTTGCTTAGTTACACCTGGTGGCTGCAAGGCCCCATTCGCTTGCAGGGGGTGGACCTGGGAGCTGAAAGGCCCCATTCGCTTGCATTGTGTTCACCTGGAGGCTGCAAGGCCCCATTAGCTTACCTGGGGTTGGCCTGGTGGCTCCAAGGCCCCATTCGCTTGCCGGGTTTTGACCTGGTGGCTGCAAAGCCCATTCGCTTACGTAGGGTTCACCTGGTGACTTCAAGGCCCCATATGCTTGCCTGGGGTGACCTGGTGGCTGCAAGGCCATTCCCATTCGCTTGCCGGGTTGACCTGGTGGCTGCAAGGCCCCATTCGCTTACCTGGGGTTCACCTGGTGACTGCAAGGCCCCATTGCTTGCCTGGGGTGACCTGGTGGCTGCAAGGACCCATTCAGCTTGCATTGGGTTGACCTGGTGGCTGCAAGGCCCCATTCGCTAACCTGGGGTTGACCTGGTGGCTGCAAGGCCCCATTCGCTTACCTGGGGTTGACCTGGTGGCTGCAAGTACCCATTAGGCTTGCATTGGGTTGCCCTGGTGTCTGCAAGGCCCCATTCGCTTACCTGGGATTGACCTGGTGGCTGCAAGGCCCCTTTCGCTTACCTGGGGTTGACCTGGTGTCTGCAAGGCCCCATTCGCTTACCTGGGGTTGACCTGGTGGCTGCAAGGCGTCATTCGCTTATCTGGGGTTGTCTTGGTGGCTGCCAGGCCCCATTCGCTTACTTGGGGTTCACCTGGTGGCTACAAGGCCCCATTCGCTTGGACTGGGTTTACCTGGTGTCTGCAACGCCCCGTAGCCTGTCTAGGTACACCTGGTGGCTTCAAGGCCCCATTCACTTGCAGGGGGTAGACCTGGGGGCTGCAATGCCACATTCACAAGCCTGGGGTTGCCCTGGTGGCTGCAAGGCCCCATTCGCTTCCACTGCGTAGACCTGGCTGCTGCAAGGCCCCATTAGCCTACCCAGGGTTGACCTGATGGCTGCAAGGCCACATTCGCTTTGCTCAGGTTGACCTGGTGGCTGCAAGGCCCCATTCGCTTGCATTGTGTTCACCTGGAGGCTGCAAGGCCCCATTCCCTTACCTGGGGTTGACCTGGTCGCTGCAAGGCCCCATTCGCTTATCTGGGGTTGACTTGGTGGCTCCAAGGCCCCATTCGCTTGCATTCTGTTCACCTGGAGGCTGCAAGGCCCCATTCGCTTTCCTGGGGTTGACGTGGTCTCCAAAAGTCCCCTTAGGCATGCCTGGGGTTGACCTGGTGGCTGCAAGGCCCCATTCGCTTTCATTGTGTTCACCTGGAGGCTGCAAAGCCCCATTAGCTTACCTGGGGTTGACATGGTGGCTCCAAGGCCCCATTTGCTTGCCGGGGGTTGACCTGGTGGTGGCTGCAAAGCCCATTCGCTTACGTGGGGTTGACCTGGTGGCTGCAAGGCCCTATTCTCTTGCCTAGGGTTCACCTAGTGGCTGCAGGGCACCATAGGCTTCCAGGGGGTTGACCTGGTGACTGCAAGGCCCCATTCGCTTACCTGGGGTTGACGTGGGCTCCAGGAGTCCTCCTAGGCATGCCTGGGGTTGACCTGGTGCCCAGACTTGCTGCCGCTCGGGGTTTCACTCCCAAACAACCACCGGGAGTGCAGACGCAGGACCCACACAACCCCCAGGGCTTAAACCTCCATCAAGTGCCCCCCCAAAAGAGCTTAAGCCTCCAAGGAGTGCCCCCCGCACGTGGGAAAGGCCCCATATGCTTGCCTGGGGTGACCTGGTGGCTGCAAGGACCCATTCACTTGCATTGGGTTGACCTGGTGGCTGCAAGGCCCCATTAGCTTTCCTGGGGTCGACGTGGTCTCCAAAGGTCCTCTTAGGCATGCCTGGGGTTGACCTGGTGTCTGCAACGCCCCGTAGCCTTGTCTAGTTACACCTGGTGGCTGCAAGGCCCCATTCGCTTGCAGGGGGTTGACCTGGGGGCTGAAAGGCCCCATTCGCTTACCTGGGGTTGACCTGGTAGCGGCAAGTACCCATTCGCTTGCATTGGGTTGACCTGGAGGCTGCAAGGCCCCATTAGCCTACCTAGGGTTGACCTGATTGCTCCAAGGCCACATTCGCTTGCCGGGTTGACCTGGTTGCTGCAAAGCCCATTCGCTTACGTGGGGTTCACCTGGTGGCTGCAAGGCCCCATTCGCTTGCATGGGGTTGACCTGGGGTCTGCAATGCCACATTCACTAGCCTGGGGTTGACCTGGTGGCTGCAAGGGCCCCATAGGATTCCAGGGGGTTGACCTGGTGGCTGCAAGGCCCCATTCGCTTACCTGGGGTTCACCTGTTGGATGCAAGGACCCACTCGCTTGCATTGGTATGACCTGGTGTCTGCAGGGCCATTCACTTGCCTGGGTATGAATTGGTGGGTGCAAGGCCCCATTCGCTTGCATTGGGGTGACCTGTTGTCTGCAAGGCCCCGGAGGCTTGCCTAAGTTACACCTCATTGCTGCAAGGCCCCAATAAGTTTCCTGGAGTTCACCTGGTGTCTGCAAGGCTCCATTCTCTTGCCTGGGGTTGACCTGGTGGCTGCAAGGCCCCATTCTCTTGCTTGTGGTTGACGTGGTGGCTGCAAGGCCCCATTCACTTTCCTGGGGTTGACGTGGTCTCCAAAAGTCCCCTTAAGCATGCCTGGGGTTGACTTGGTGGCTGCAAGGCCCCATTCGATTTCATTGTGTTCACCTGGAGGCTGCAAAGCCCCATTAGCTTACCTGGGGTTGACATGGTGGCTCCAAGGCCCCATTCGCTTGCCGGGGGTTGACCTGGTGGCTGCAAAGCCCATTCGCTTACGTGGGGTTGACCTGGTGGCTGCAAGGCCCTATTCTCTTGCCTGGGGTTCACGTGGTGGCTGCAGGGCCCCATAGGCTTCCAGGGGGTTGACCTGGTGGCTGCAAGGCCCCATTCGCTTACCTGGGGTTGACCTGGTGGCTGCAAGG
>NW_028324426.1:2598603-2617821 GCF_052110815.1 Crocodylus siamensis | reverse complement strand
TGGGGTTGACCTGGTGGCTGCAAGGCCCCATTCGCTTGCAGGGGGTTGACCTGGTGTCTGCAAGGCCCCATTCGCTTGCCTGGGGTATGACCTGGTGGCTGCAAGGCCCCATTAGGCTTGCCTGGGGTTGACCTGGTGGCTGCAAGGCCCCATAGGCTTGCATTGGGTTGACCTGGTGGCTGCAGGCCCCATTCGCTTACCTGGGGTTCACCTGGTGGCTGCAAGGCCCCATTCGCTTGCCTGGGTTTGACCTGGTGTCTGCAAGGCCCCAGTCTTGCCTGGGTTACACCTGGTGGCTGCAAGGCCCCATTCGCTTGCATGGGGTTGACCTGGTGGCTGCAAGGCCCCATTCGCTTACCTGGGGTTGACCTGGTGGCTGCAAGGCCCCATTCGCTTGCATTGGGGTTGACCTGGTGGCTGCAAGGCCCCATTCGCTTGCCTGGGTTCACCTGGTGGCTGCAAGGCCCCATTCGCTTACCTGGGGTTGACCTGGTGTCTGCAAGGCCCCATTCGCTTGCTGGGGTTGACCTGGTGGCTGCAAGGCCCCATTCGCTTGCATTGGGTTGACCTGGTGGCTGCAAGGCCCCATTCGCTTGCATGGGGTTGACCTGGTGGCTGCAAGGCCCCATTCGCTTACCTGGGTTGACCTGGTGGCTGCAAGGCCCCATTCGCTTCCCTGGGGTTGACCTGGTGGCTGCAAGGCCCCATTCACTTACCTGGGGTTGACCTGGTGGCTGCAAGGCCCCATTCGCTTGCCTGGGGTTCACCTGGTGGCTGCAAGGCCCCATTCGCTTCAGGGGGTTGACCTGGGTTTGACCTGGTGGCTGCAAGGCCCCATTAGCTTGCCTGGGGTTGACCTGGTGGCTGCAAGGCCCCATTCGGGCTTGCCTGGGGTTGACCTGGTGGCTGCAAGGCCCCATTCGCTTGCAGGGGGTTCACCTGGTGGCTGCAAGGCCCCATTCACCTTGCCTGGGGTTGACCTGGTGGCTGCAAGGCCCCATTCACTTCTTGGGTTGACTTGGTGGCTGCAAGGCCCCATTCGCTTGGTTGGGTTGACCTGGTGGCTGCAAGGCCCCATTCGCTTGCCTGGGGTTGACCTGGTGTCTGCAAGGCCCCATTAGCCTTGCCTGGGGTTGACCTGGTGGCTGCAAGGCCCCATTCGCTTGCAGGGGGTTGACCTGGTGGCTGCAAGGCCCCATTAGCTTGCCTGGGGTTGACCTGGTGGCTGCAAGGCCCCATTCGCTTGCCGGGGGTTGACCTGGTGGCTGCAAAGCCCATTCGCTTACGTGGGGTTGACCTGGTGGCTGCAAGGCCCTATTCTCTTGCCTGGGTTCACCTGGTGGCTGCAGGGCCCCATAGGCTTCCAGGGGGTTGACCTGGTGGCTGCAAGGCCCCATTCGCTTACCTGGGGTTGACGTGGGCTCCAGAAGTCCTCCTAGGCATTCGCTTGCCTGGGGTTGACCTGGTGCCCAGACTTGCTGCCGCTCGGGGTTTCACTCCCAAACAACCACCGGGAGTGCAGCTGCAGGACCCACACAACCCCCAGGGGCTTTACCTCCATCAAGTGCCCCCCCACCAGAGCTTAAGCCTGGTGGCTGCAAGGCCCCAGTTTGCCCCCCGTTGACCTGGAGGCTGCAAGGCCCCATTATGCTTACCTGGGGTTGACCTGGTGGCTGCAAGGCCCCATTCGCTTGCATTGGGTTGACCTGGTGTCTGCAAGGCCCCATTCGCTTACCTGGGATTGACCTGGTGGCTGCAAGGCCCCTTTCACTTACCTGGGGTTCACCTGGTGGCTGCAGGGCCCCATAGGCTTGCAGGGGTTGACCTGGTGTCTGCAAGGCCCCATTCGCTTACCTGGGGTTGACCTGGTGGCTGCAAGGCCCCATTCGCTTACCTGGGGTTGACCTGGTGGCTGCAAGGCCCCATTCGCTTCTCTGGGGTTGACCTGGTGGCTGCAAGGCCCCATTCGCTTACTTGGGGTTCACCTGGTGGCTACAAGGCCCCATTCGCTTGGACTGGGTTCACCTGGTGTCTGCAACGCCCCGTAGCCTTGTCTAGTTACACCTGGTGGCTGCAAGGCCCCATTCGCTTGCAGGGGGTTGACCTGGGGGCTGCAAGGCCACATTCACAAGCCTGGGGTTGACCTGGTGGCTGCAAGGCCCCATTCGCTTGCTGGGTTGACCTGGTGGCTGCAAGGCCCCAGGCTTACCTGGGGTTGACCTGGTGGCTGCAAGGCCCCATTGGCTTGCCGGGGGTTGACCTGGTGGCTGCAAGCCCATTCGCTTACGTGGGGTTGACCTGGTGGCTGCAAGGCCCCATTCACTTGCTTGGGTTTCACCTGGTGGCTGCAGGGCCCCATAGGCTTGCAGGGGGTTGACCTGGTGGCTGCAAGGCCCCATTCGCTTACCTGGGGTTCACCTGGTGGCTGCAAGGCCCCATTCGCTTGCCTGGGGTTGACCTGGTGGCTGCAAGGCCCCATTCGCTTGCATTGGGTTGACCTGGTGGCTGCAAGGCCCCATTCGCTTGCCTGGGGTTGACCGTGGTCTCTGCAGGCTCCATTCTCTTGTGGGGTTGACCTGGTTGCTGCAAGGCCCCATTCCTGTTGACCTGGTGGCTGCAAGGCAGTCCCCTTGCATTGGGGTTGACCTGGTGGCTGCAAGGCCCCATTCGCTTTCATTGTGTTCACCTGGAGGCTGCAAAGCCCCATTAGCTTACCTGGGGTTGACCTGGTGGCTCCAAGGCCCCATTCGCTTGCCGGGGGTTGACCTGGTGGCTGCAAAGCCCATTCGCTTACGTGGGGTTGACCTGGTGGCTGCAAGGCCCTATTCTCTTGCCTGGGGTTCACGTGGTGGCTGCAGGGCCCCATAGGCTTCCAGGGGGTTGACCTGGTGGCTGCAAGGCCCCATTCGCTTACCTGGGGTTGACGTGGGCTCCAGGAGTCCTCCTAGGCATGCCTGGGGTTGACCTGGTGCCCAGACTTGCTGCCGCTCGGGGTTTCACTCCCAAACAACCACCGGGAGTGCAGACGCAGGACCCACACAACCCCCAGGGCTTAAACCTCCATCAAGTGCCCCCCCACCAGAGCTTAAGCCTCCAAGGAGTGCCCCCCGCACCTGGGCCAGGACCCATATGCTTGCCTGGGGTGACCTGGTGGCTGCAAGGACCAATTCACTTGCATTGTTGACCTGGTGGCTGCAAGGCCCCCGCTTGCATTGGGTTGACCTGGAAGGCGCCGGGGCTTGCCTCAGTTACACCTGGTGGCTGCAAGGCCCCATTCAGTTGCAAGGCCTGGGGTTGACCTGGTGTCTGCAAGGCCCCGTTCTCTTGCCTGGGGTTGACCTGGTGGCTGCAAGGCCCCATTCTCTTGCATGTGGTTGACATGGTGGCTGCAAGGCCCCATTCGCTTACCTGGGGTTGACCTGGTGGCTGCAAGGACCCATTTGCTTGCATTGGTATGACCTGGTGTCTGCAGGGCCCATTCACTTGCCTGCGTATGACCTGGTGGCTGCAAGGCCCCCTAGGCTTGCCTGAGTTACACTTGGTGGCTGCAAGGCCCCATTGGCTTGCATTGGGTTGACCTGGTGGCTGGCAGGCCCCATTCACTTACCTGGGGTTCACCTCGTGGCTACAAGGCCCCATTCGCTTGCGTGGGTTTGATCTGGTGTCTGCAGGGCCCCGTAGGCTTGCCTGAGTTACACCTGGTGGCTGCAAGGCCGCATTCGCTTGCAGGGGGTTGACCTGGTGGCTGCATGGCCACATTCACAAGCCTGGGTTGACGTGGTGGCTGGAAGGAAGCATTCACTTGCAGGGGTTCACCTGGTGGCTGCAAGGCCCCATTGGCTTGCATTGTGTTGACCTGGAGGCTGCAAGGCCCCATTAGCTTACCTGGGGTTCACCTGGTGGCTACAAGGCCCCATTCGCTTGGACTGGGTTTACCTAGGTGTCTGCAACACCCCGTAGCCTTGTCAAGTTACACCTGGTGGCTGCAAGGCCCCATTCGCTTGCAGGGGATTGACCTGGGGGCTGCAAGGCCCCATTGGCTTGCATTGTGTTGACCTGGAGGCTGCAAGGCCCCATTAGCCTACCTAGGGTTGACCTGATGGCACCAAGGCCACATTCACTTTGCTCGGGTTGACCTGGTGGCTGCAAGGCCCCATTCGCTTGCATTGTGTTCACCTGGAGGCTACAAGGCCCCATTCGCTAGGACTCGGCTTACCTGGTGTCTACAAGGCCCCTTAGCCTTGCCTAGTTACACCTGGTGGCTGCAAGGCCCCATTCGCTTGCAGGGGGTGGACCTGGGGGCTGAAAGGCCCCATTCGCTTGCATTGTGTTCACCTGGAGGCTGCAAGGCCCCATTAGCTTACCTGGGGTTGACCTGGTGGCTCCAAGGCCCCATTCGCTTGCCGGGTTTTGACCTGGTGGCTGCAAAGCCCATTCGCTTACGTGGGGTTCACCTGGTGGCTTCAAGGCCCCATATGCTTGCCTGGGGTGACCTGGTGGCTGCAAGGACCCATTCACTTGCATTGGGTTGACCTGGTGGCTGCAAGGCCCCATTCGCTCACCTGGGGTTGACCTGGTCGCTGCAAGGCCCCTTTCAGCTTGCATTGGGTTGCCCCTGGGGTTCACCTGGTGGCTGCAGGGCCCCATAGGCTTGCACGGGGTTGACCTGGTGGCTGCAAGGCCCCATTCGCTTACCTGGGGTTGACCTGGTGGCTGCAAGGCCCCATTCGCTTATCTGGGGTTGACTTGGTGGCTGCCAGGCCCCATTCGCTTACTTGGGGTTCACCTGGTGGCTACAAGGCCCCATTCGCTTGGACTGGGTTTACCTGGTGTCTGCAACGCCCCGTAGCCTGTCTAGGTACACCTGGTGGCTTCAAGGCCCCATTCGCTTGCAGGGGGTTGACCTGGGGGCTGCAATGCCACATTCACAAGCCTGGGGTTGCCCTGGTGGCTGCAAGGCCCCATTCGCTTCCACTGGGTAGACCTGGCGGCTGCAAGGCCCCATTAGCCTACCCAGGGTTGACCTGATGGCTGCAAGGCCACATTCGCTTTGCTCGGGTTGACCTGGTGGCTGCAAGGCCCCATTCGCTTGCATTGTGTTCACCTGGAGGCTGCAAGGCCCCATTCCCTTACCTGGGGTTGACCTGGTCGCTGCAAGGCCCCATTCGCTTATCTGGGGTTGACTTGGTGGCTCCAAGGCCCCATTCGCTTGCATTCTGTTCACCTGGAGGCTGCAAGGCCCCATTCGCTTTCCTGGGGTTGACGTGGTCTCCAAAAGTCCCCTTAGGCATGCCTGGGGTTGACCTGGTGGCTGCAAGGCCCCATTCGCTTTCATTGTGTTCACCTGGAGGCTGCAAAGCCCCATTAGCTTACCTGGGGTTGACATGGTGGCTCCAAGGCCCCATTCGCTTGCCGGGGGTTGACCTGGTGGCTGCAAAGCCCATTCGCTTACGTGGGGTTGACCTGGTGGCTGCAAGGCCCTATTCTCTTGCCTGGGGTTCACCTGGTGGCTGCAGGGCCCCATAGGCTTCCAGGGGGTTGACCTGGTGGCTGCAAGGCCCCATTCGCTTACCTGGGGTTGACCTGGTGGTCTGCAAGTGCCCCATTCGCTTGCCTGGGGTTGACCTGGTGCTGCAAGGCCCCATTCTCTTGCCTGGGTTGACCTGGTGGCTGCAAGGCCCCATTACACTTACGTGGGGTTGACCTGGTGGCTGCAGGGCCCCATAGGCTTAGTCATGCCGGGGTTGACCTGGTGGCTGCAAGGCCCCATTCGCTTGCCCTGGGGTTGACCTGGTGGCTGCAAGGCCCCATTCGCTTACCTGGGGTTGACCTGGTGGCTGCAAGGCCCCATTCGGTTCTCTGGGGTTGACTCTGGTGGCTGCCAGGCCCCATTCGTTTACCTGGGGTTGACCTGGTGGCTGCAAGGCCCCATTCGCTTTGACTGCGTTTACCTGGTGTCTGCAACGCCCCATAGGCTTGCCTAAGTTACACCTCATGGCTGCAAGGCCCCATTAAGTGCCTGGGGTTCACCTGGTGTCTGCAAGGCCCCATTCTCTTGCCCCATTCTCTTGCTTGTGGTTGACGTGGTGGCTGCAAGGCCCCATTCGCTTTCCTGGGGTTGACGTGGTCTCCAAAATTCCCCTTAGGCATGCCTGGGGTTGACCTGGTGGCTGCAAGGCCCCATTCTCTTTCATTGTGTTCACCTGGAGGCTGCAAAGCCCCATTAGCTTACCTGGGGTTGACATGGTGGCTCCAAGGCCCCATTCGCTTGCCGGGGGTTGACCTGGTGGCTGCAAAGCCCATTCGCTTACGTGGGGTTGACCTGGTGGCTGCAAGGCCCTATTCTCTTGCCTGGGGTTCACGTGGTGGCTGCAGGGCCCCATAGGTCCAGGGGGTTGACCTGGTGGCTGCAAGGCCCCATTCGCTTACCTGGGGTTGACCTGGTGGCTCAAGGACCCTTTCGCTTGCATTGGTATGACCTGGTGTCTGCAGGCCCCATTCACTTGCCTGGGTATGACCTGGTGGCTGCAAGGCCCCCTAGGCTTGCCTGAGTTACACCTGGTGGCTGCAAGGCCCCATTGGCTTGCATTGGGTTGACCTGGTGGCTGGCAGGCCCCATTGACTTACCTGGGGTTCACCTGGTGGCTACAAGGCCCCATTCGCTTGCATGGGTTTGACCTGGTGTCTGCAGGGCCCCGTAGTCTTGCCTGAGTTACACCTGGTGGCTGCAAGGCCCCGATTAGCTTGCAGGGGGTTGACCTGGTGGCTGCAAGGCCACATTCACAAGCCTGGCGTTGACCTGGTGGCTGCAAGGAAGCATTCACTTGCAGGGGTTGACCTGGTGGCTGCAAGGCCCCATTTGCTTGCACTGTGTTGACCTGGAGGCTGCAAGGCCCCATTAGCTTACCTGGGGTTGACCTGGTGGCTCCAGAGCCCCATTCGCTTGCCGGGGATTGACCTGGTGTCTGCAAGGCCCCATTCGCTTACCTGGGAGTGACCTGGTGGCTGCAAGGCCCCTTTCACTTACCTGGGGTTCACCCGGTGGCTGCAGGGCCCCATAGGCTTCCAGGGGGTTGACCTGGTGTCTGCAAGGCCCCATTCGCTTACCTGGGGTTGACCTGGTGGCGGCAAGTACCCATTCGCTTGCATTGGGTTGACCTGGTGTCTGCAAGGCCCCATTCACTTACCTGGGATTGACCTGGTGGCTGCAAGGCCCCTTTCACTTAGCTGGGGTTGACTTGGTGGCTGCCAGGCCCCATTCGCTTACTTGGGGTTCACCTGGTGGCTACAAGGCCCCATTCGCTTGGACTGGGTTTACCTGGTGTCTGCAACGCCCCGTAGCCTTGTCTAGTTACACCTGGTTGCAAGGCCCCATTCGCTTGCAGGGGGTTGACCTGGGGGCTGCAAGGCCCCATTCGCTTGCAGGGGGTTGACCTGGAGGCTGCAAGGCCCCATTAGCCTACCTAGGGTTGACCTGATGGCTCCAAGGCCACATTCGCTTTGCTCGGGTTGACCTGGTGGCTGCAAGGCCCCATTCGCTTGCATTGTGTTCACCTGGAGGCTGCAAGGGCCATTAGCCCTGGGGTTGACGTGGTCTCCAAAGGTCCCCTTAGGCATGCCTGGGGTTGACCTGGTGGCTGCAAGGCCCCATTCGCTTGCCGGGTTTTGACCTGGTGGCTGCAAAGCCCATTCGCTTACGTGGGGTTCACCTGGTGGCTGCAAGGCCCCATTCGCTTGCATGGGGTTGACCTGGGGGCTGCAATGCCACATTCACTAGCCTGGGTTGACCTGGTGGCTGCAAGGCCCTATTCTCTTGCCTGGGGTTCACCTAGTGGCTGCAGGGCCCCATAGGATTCCAGGGGGTTGACCTGGTGGCTGCAAGGCCCCATTCGCTTACCTGGGGTTGACCTGTTGGATGCAAGGACCCATTCGCTTGCATTGGTATGACCTGGTGTCTGCAGGGCCATTCACTTGCCTGGGTATGACCTGGTGGCTGCAAGGCCCCATTCGCTTGCATTGGGGTGACCTGGTGTCTGCAAGGCCCCGGAGGCTTGCCTAAGTTACACCTCATGGCTGCAAGGCCCCATTAAGTTGCCTGGGGTTCACCTGGTGTCTGCAAGGCCCCATTCTCTTGCCTGGGGTTGACCTGGTGGCTGCAAGGCCCCATTCTCTTGCTTGTGGTTGACGTGGTGGCTGCAAGACCCCATTCGCTTTCCTGGGGTTGACCTGGTGGCTCCAAAAGTCCCCTTAGGCATGCCTGGTGTTGACCTGGGTGCTGGGCAAGGCCCCATTCACTTTCATTGTCGGGGTTCACCTGGAGGCTGCACAAGCCCCATTAGCTTACCTGGGGTTGACATGGTGTCTCCAAGGCCCCATTCACTTTCCTCGGGTTTACCTGGTGTCTGCAAGGCGCCGGAGGCTTGCCTCAGTTACACCAGATGGCTGCAAGGCCCCATTCAGTTTCCTGGGGTTGACCTGGTGTCCGCAAGGCCCCATTCTCTTGCTTGTGGTTGACCTGGTGTTTGCAGGGCCCATTCACTTGCCTGGGTATGACCTGGTGGCTGCAAGGCCCCGTAGGCTTGCCTGAGTTACACCTTGTGGCTGCAAGGCCCCATTCGCTTAGCTGGGGTTGACCTGGTGGCTGCCAGGCCCCATTGGGTTCTCTGGGGTTGACTCGGTGGCTGCCAGGCCCCATTCGCTTACTTGGGGTTCACCTGGTGTCCTCAAGGCCCCATTCGCTTGGACTGCGTTTACCTGGTGTCTGCAACGCCCCGTTGCCTTGTCTAGTTACACCTGGTGGCTGCAAGGCCCCATTCGCTTGCAGGTTGTTGACCTGTGGGCTGCAATGCCACATTCACAAGCCTGGGGTTGACCTGGTGGCTGCAAGGCCCCATTCGCTTCCATTGGGTTGACCTGGAGGCTGCAAGGCCCCATTAGCCTACCTAGGGTTGACCTGATGGCTCCAAGGCCACATTCGCTTTGCTCGGGTTGACCTGGTGGCTGCAAGGCCCCATTCGCTTGCCTGGGGGTTGACCTGGTGGCTGCAAAGCCCATTCGCTTACGTGGGGTTCACCTGGTGGCTACAAGGCCCCATTCGCTTGGACTCGGTTTACCTGGTGTCTCCAAGGCCCCGTAGCCTTGCCTAGTTACACCTGGTGGCTGCAAGGCCCCATTCGCTTGCAGGGGGTTGACCTGGGGGCTGCAATGCCACATTCACTGGCCTGGGGTTGACCTGGTGGCTGCAAGGTCCCATTCGCTTAGATTGGGTTAACCTGGAGGATGCAAGACCCCATTCGCTTGCCTGGGGTGACCTGGTGGCTGCAAGGACGCATTCACTTGCATTGGGTTGACCTGGTTCTCCAAGACCCCGGAGGCTTGCTTCAGTTACACCTGATGGCTGCAAGGCCCCATTCAGTTGCCTGGGGTTGACCTGGTGGCTGCAAGGCCCCATTCTCTTGACTGGGGTTGACCTGCTGGCTGCAAGGCCCCATTCTCTTGCTTGTGGTTGACGTGGTGGCTGCAAGGCCCCATTCGCTTGCCCGGGGTTTACGTGGCGGCTCCAAGGCCCCATTCGCTTACCTGGGGTTGACCTGGTGGCTGCAAGGACCCATGCGCTTGCATTGGTATGACCTGGTGTCTGCAGGGCCGATTCACTTGCCTGGGTATGATCTGGTGGCTGCAAGGCCCTATAGGCTTGCCTGAGTTACACCTGGTGGCTGCAAGGCCCCATTGGCTTGCATTGGGTTGACCTGGTGGCTGCAGGCCCCATTCAATTACCTGGGGTTCACCTGGTGGCTACAAGGCCCCATTCGCTTGCATGGGGTTGACCTGATGTCTGCAAGGCCCCATAGGCTTGCCTGAGTTACACCTGGTGTGTGCAAGGCCCCATTCACTTGCAGGGGGTTGACCTGGTGGCTGCAAGGCCACATTCAAAAGCCTGGGGTTGACCTGGTGGCTGCAAGGAAGCATTCACTCGCAGGGGTTGACCTCGTTGGTGCAAGGTCCCATTGGCTTGCATTGCATTGAGCTGTAGCCTGCAAGGCCACATTAGCTTACCTGGGGTTGACCTGGTGTCTGCGAGGCCCCATTCGCTTACCTGGGATTGACCTGGTGGCTGCAAGGCCCCTTTCACTTACCTGGGATTCACCGGGTGGCTGCAGGGCCCCATTAGCTTAACCTGGGGTTGACCTGATGCCTGCAAGGCCACATTCGCTTTGCTCGGGTTGACCTGGTGGCTGTAAGGTTCCATTCACTTGCATTGTGTTCACCTGGAGTCTGCAAGGCCCCATTAGCTTACCTGGGGTTGACCTGGTGGCTTCAAGGCCCCATTCTCTTGCCGGGGGCTGACCTGGTGGCTGAAAAGCCCATTCGCTTACGTGGGGTTGACCTGGTGGCTGCAAGGCCCTATTCTCTTGCCTGGGGTTCACCGGGTGGCTGCAGGACCCCATAGGCTCACAGGGGGTTGACCTGGTGGCTGAAAGGCCCCATTCGCTTGCATTGGGTTGACCTGGTGGCTGCAAGGCCCCATTCGCTTGCATTGGGTTGACATGGTGGCTGCAAGGCCCCATTCCCTTCCCTGGGGTTTGCCTGGGCACCAAAATCCCCCTAGGCATGCCTGGGGTTTATCTCGTGGTTGCAGGGCCCTATAGGCTTCCAGGGGGGACACCTGGTTGCTGCAAAGCCCGATTCGCTTACCTGGGGTTGAGCTGGTGGCTGCAAGGCCCCATTCGCTTGGATTGGGTTGACCTGGTGGCTGCAAGGCCCGATTCGCTTACCTGGGGTTGACCTGGTGGCTTCAAGGTCCCATTCAATTACATGGGTTTCACCTGGTGGCTGCAGGGCCCCATAGGCTTGCAGGGGTTTGACCTGGTAGCTGCAATGCCCCATTCGCTTACCTGGGATGGCCTGGAGTCGGCAGGGCCCCATTCGCTTACCTGCGGTTAACCAGGTGGATGCAAGCCCCTGTTCACTTACCTGTTATTCACCTGGTGGCTGCAGGGCCCCATAGGCTTGCAGGGGGTTGACCTGGTGGCTGCAATGCCCCATTCGCTTACCTGGGGTTGGCCTGGTGCCTGCAAGTCCCCATTCACTTGACTGGGGTTAACCTGGTGGATGCAAGGCACCATTCTCTTACCTGGGGTTGAATTGGTGGCTGCAAGGCCCCATTCGCTTATCTGGGGTTGATCTGGTGGCTGCAAGGCCACATTCATTTCCCTGGGGTTGACCTGGTGGCGCAAAGGCCCAATTGACTTACCTGGGGTTCACCTGGTGGCTGCAGGGCCCCATAGACTTGCTGGGGTTTGACATCTGTGGATGCTGGGCCCCATTCGCTTACCTGGGGATCAGCTGGTGGCTGGAAGGCCCCATTTGCTTGCCTGGGGTTAACCTGGTGCCCGCAGGGACCATTCACTTCCATTGGGTTGACTTGGTGGCTGCAAGGCCCCATTCGCTTGCATTGGGTTGCCTGGTGTCTGCAAGGCCCCATTCGCTTACCTGGGTGTGAGCTACTGTCTGCAAGCCCCATTCGCTTACCTGAGGGTCACCTGGTGCAGCAGGGCCACATAGGCTTGCCTGGGGTTGACCTGGTGGCTGCAAGGACCATATTCGCTTCCCTGCTGTTGACCTTGTGGTTGCAAGGACCCATTCGCTTGCCTGGGATTGACCTGGTGGCTGCAAGGCCCCATGCACTAGCATTGGGTTGACCTGCTATCTGGAAGACCCCATTCTCTTATCTGGGGTTGACCTGGTGGTTGCAAGACCCCATTCACTGACCTGGGGTTCACCTAGTCGCTGCAGGACCCCATAGGCTCACAGGGGGTTGACCTGGTGGCTGAAAGGCCCCATTCGCTTGCATTGGGTTCACCTGGTGTCTGCAAGGCCCCATTCGCTTACCTGGGGGTGACCTGGTGGCTGGAAGGCCCCATAGGCTTGCCTGGGGTTGACCTGGTGGCTGCAAGGCCCTATTCACATGCATGGCTTGACCTGGTGACTGCAAGGCACAATCCACTTCCATTGGGTTGACCCGGTGGCTGCAAGGCCCAATAAGCTTACCTGGTGTTGACCTGGTGGCTGGAAGGCCCCATAGGCTTGCCTGGGGTTTACCTGGTGGCTACAAGGCCCCATTCATTTGCCTGGGGTTGACCTGGTGGCTGTAAGGCCCCATTCGCTTGCATTGGGTTCACCTGGTGTATGTAAGGCCCCGTAGGCTTGCTTCGGGTTGACCTGGTGGCTGGAAGGCCCAATTTCATTACTTGGGGTTGACCTGGTTACTGCGAGGCACCATTTGCTTACCTGGGGTTGACCTGGAGTCTTCAAGTCCCCATTCGCTTCCCAGGGGTTCACCTGGTGGCTGGAAGGACCGATTCGCTTGCATTGGGTTGACCTGGTGGCTGCAAGGCCCCTTTCTCTTACCTGGGGTTGACCTGGTGTCTGCAAAGCCCCATTCGCTTCCAGGGGGTTGACCTGGTGCCTGCAAGGCCACATTCCCTTCCCTCCGGTTGAAGTGGTGGCTGCAACACCCCATTCGCTTGCCTGGGATTGACCTGGAGGCTGGAAGGCCACATTCGTTTCCCTGGGGTTGACCTGGTGGCTCAAAGACGCAATTGACTAACCTGGGGTTCACCTGATGGCTGCAGGGCCCCATATGCTTGCCGGGGTTTGACCTGGTGGATGCTGGGCCCCATTCGCTTGCTGGGGATTGAGCTGGTGGCTGCAAGTCCCTATTCTCTTTACCGGGGTTGACCTGGTCACTGCAAGGCCCCATTCGCTTGCAGGGGGTTGACGTGGGATCCAGAAGTTCTGCTTAGGCAAGCCTGGGGTTGACCTGGTGCCTGCAGGGCCCCATAGGCTTGCAGGAGTTTGACCTGGTGTCCGCAAGTCCACATTCGCTTGCCGGGGGTTGACCTGGTGGCTGCAAGCCCCATTCGCTTGCATTGGGTGCACGTGGTGTCTGCAAGGCCCCGTAGTCTTGCTTCGGGTTGACCTGGTGGCTGCAAGGCACAATTCACGTACATGGGGTTGACCTGGTTGCTGCAAGGCCCCATTCGGTTACTTGGGTTTCATCTGGTGGCTGCAAGGCCCCATTCACTTACCTGTGGTTGACCCGGGGGCTGCAGGGCCCCATAGACTTGCAGGGGGTTGACCTGGTGGCCCCAAGGCCCCATTGGGTCTCCTGGGGTGTACCTGGCGGCTGGAAGGCCCCATTCGCTTACCTGGGGTTGACCTGGTGGCTGCAAGGCCCCATTCGCTTCCTGGGGTTGACCTGGGTTCCAAAAGTCCCCCTAGGCAGGCCTGGGGTTGACCTGGTGCCCAGACTTGCTGCCACCCTGGGTTAAACTCCCAAACAAGCACCCGGAGTGCGTTCGCAGGACCCACACAACCCCAGGGGCTTAAGCCTCCATCAAGTGCCCCGCCACTGGAGCTTAAGCCTCCAAGGTGTGCCCCCCGCACCTGGGCCAGGCCCCATTTGCTTGCCAGGGGTTCACCTGGTGGCTGCAAGGACCCATTCACTTGCATTGTGTTGACGTGGTGCCCGCAAGGCCCCGTTCGCTTGTATTGTGTTGACCTGGTGTCTGCAAGGCCCCGTAGGCTTGCTTGGGTTGACCTGGTGGCTGCAAGGCCCCATTCGCTTGCATTGGGTTGACATGGTGGCTGCAAGGCCCCATTCGCTTACCTGGTGTTGACATGGTGGCTGCAAGCCCCATTCGCTTACCTGGGGTTCCGCTGGTGGTTGCAAGGCCCCATTCCCTTCCCTGGGGTTTGCCTGGGGACCAAAATCCCCCTAGGCATGCCTGGGGTTGATCTCGTGGTTGCAGAGCCCTATAGGCTTCGAGGGGGGAGACCTGGTTGCTGCAAAGCCCGATGCGCTTCCCTGGGATTGAGCTGATGGCTGCAAGGCCCCATTCACTTGGATTGGGTTGACCTGGTGGCTGCAAGTCCCCATTCTCTTACAGGGGGTTGACGTGGTGGCTGCAAGGTCCCATTTGCTTGCATTGGGATGACCTGGTGGCTGCAAAGTCCATCCGCTTCCGTGGGGTTGACCTGGTGGCTGCAAGGCCCTATTCTCTTGCCTGGGGTTCACGTGGTGGCTGCAGGGCCCCATAGGCTTGCAGGGGTTTCACCTGGTAGCTGAAATGCCCCATTCGCTTACGTGGGATTGACCTGGAGTCTGCAGGGCCCCATTCGCTTACATGGGGTTAACCAGGTGGATGCAAGCCCCAGTTCACTTACCTGGTGTTCACCTGGTGGCTGCAGGGACCCATAGGCTTGCAGGGGGTTGACGTGGTGGCTGCAAGGCCCCATTCGCTTGCAGGGGGTTGACCTGGTGGCTGCAAGGCCCCATTCACTTCCATTGGGTGGACCTGGTGACTGCAAGGCCCCATTCGCTTACCTGGGGTTGAATTGGTGGCTGCAAGGCCCGATTCACTAAACTGGGGTTGACCTGGTGGCTGCAAGGCCCCATGTGCTTGCCTGGGGTCAAACTGGTGCCTCCAGGGACCATTCACTTCCATTGGGTTGACTTGGTGGCTGAAAGGCCCCATTCGCTTGCATTGGGTTCGTCTGGTGTCTGCAAGGTCCCATTCGCTTTCCCGGTGTTCACCTGGTGGCAGCAGAGCCCCATAGGCTTGCCTGGGGTTTACCTGGTGGCTGCAAGGCCCCATTCACTTGGATTGGGTTGATCTGGTGTCTGCAAGGCCCGGTAGGATTGCCTGAGTTACACCTGGTGGTTGCAAGGCCCCATTCACTGGCCTGGCGTGGACCTGGTGGATGCAAGTCACCATTTGCTTACCTAGGGTGACCTGGTGTCAGCAAAGACGAATTCGCTTGCAGGAGGTTGACGTGGTGTCTGCAAGACCACATTCACTTACCTGGGGTTGAGCTGGTGGCTGCAAGGCCCCATTCGCTTGCAGGGGATTGACCTTGTGCCTGCAAGGCCCCATTCGCTTGCATTGGGATGACCTGGTGGCTGGAAGGCCCCATTCGCTTACCTGGGGTTGACGTGGTGGCTGCAACGCCCCTTTCACTTTCGTGGGGTTCACCTCGTGGCTCCAAGGCCCCGTAGGCTTGCTTGGGGTTGACCTGGTGGCTGCAAGGCCCCATAGGCTTGCCGGGGTTTTACCTGGTGGCTGCTGGGCCCCATTCGCTTTACCTGGGGTTGACCTGGTGGCTGCAAGGACCCATTCGCTTGCAGGGGGTTGAGCTAGTGGCTCCAAGGCCGCATTCGCTTGCCTGGGCTTAACCTGGTGGCTGCAAGGCCCCTTTCGGTTGCATTGGGTTGACCTGGTGTCTGCAACGCCCCGTAGGTTTCCCTGAGTTAGACCTGGTGGCTGCAAGGCCCCATTCAGTTGCCTGGGGTTGACCTGGTGGCTGCAAGGCCCCATTCGCTTGCCTGAGGTTGACCTGGTGGCTGCAAGTCCCCATTCGCTTACAGGGGGTTGACCTGGTGGTTGCAAGGCCCCATTCCCTTGCCTGGGGTTGACCTGGTGGCTGCAAGGCCCCATTCGCTTGCAGGGGGTTGACCTGGTGGCTGGAAGACCACATTCACTTCCCTGGGGTTGAACTGATGCCTGCAAGCCCCATTCACTTGCCTTGGGTTGACCTTGTGGCTTCAAGCCCCCATTCGCTTGCTTGGGGTTGACCTGGGCTTCAAAAGCCCCCTAGGCATGCCCGGGGTTCACCTGGTGCCGGGACTTCCTGCTGCCCTGAGCTCCACTCCCAAATAAGCACCGGGAGTGCGGACGCAGGACCCGCACACCCGCCAGGGCTTAAGCCTCCATCAAGTGCCCCGCCACCCTGGCGTAACCCTCCAACAACTGCCTCCCACACACGCGCCATGCCCCATTCGCTAGCCTGGGGTTGACCTGCTGGCTGCAAGGCCCCATTCACTTGCATTGGGTTGACCTGGTGGCTGCAACGCCCCATTCGCTTGCATTGGGTTGACCTGGTGTCTGCAACGCCCCATTCGCTTGCAGGGCGTTGACCTGGTGGCTGCAAGGCCCCATTCGCTTGCATTGGGTGGACCTGCTGTCTGCAAGGTCCGATTCGCTAGACTGGGGTTGAGCTGGTGGCTGCAAAGCCCCATTCATTTGCATTGGGTTGACCTTGTGTCTCCAAGGCCCCGCAGGCTTGCCTGGGCTTCACCTGGTGGCTGCAAGGCCCCTTTCGCTTGCATTGGGTTGACCTGGTGTCTGCAAGGCCCCTTTCGGTTACCTGGGGTTGACCTGGTGGGTGCAAGGCCCCATTCACTTGCCTGGGCTTCCCGTGGTAGCTACCATGCCCGATTAGCTTGCCTGGGGTTGACCTGGTGGCTGCAGGGCCCCATAGTCTTGCAGGGGTTTGACCTGGTTGCTGCATGCCCCTTCACTTGCGTTGTGTTGACCTGGTGGCTGCAAGGCCCAATTCGCTTGCCTGGGCTTAACCTGGTGGCTGCAAGGCCCCTTTCGGTTGCATTGGGTTGACCTGGTGTCTGCAAGGCCCCTTCGGCTTGCCTGAGTTATACCAGGTGGCTGCAAGGCCCCATTCAGTTGCTTGGGGTTGACCTCGTGGCTGCAAGGCCCCTTTCGCTTAACTGGGGTTGACTTGGCGGCTGCAAGGACCCATTCACTTGCAGGGGGTTGACCTGGTGGCTGCAAGGCCCCATTCGCTTGCAGGGGGTTGACCTGGTGGCTGCAAGACCAAATTCACTTACCTGGGGTTGAGCTGGTGGCTGCAAGGCCCCATTCGCTTGCAGGGGATTGACCTTGTGCCTGCAAGGCCCCATTCGCTTGCATTGGGATGACCTGGTGGCTGGAAGGCCCCATTCGCTTACCTGGGGTTGACGTGGTGGCTGCAACGCCCCTTTCACTTTCGTGGGGTTCACCTCGTGGCTCCAAGGCCCCGTAGGCTTGCTTGGGGTTGACCTGGTGGCTGCAAGGCCCCATAGGCTTGCCGGGGTTTTACCTGGTGGCTGCTGGGCCCCATTCGCTTTACCTGGGGTTGACCTGGTGGCTGCAAGGCCCCATTCGCTTGCCTAGGTTTCACCAGGTGGCTGCATGGCCCCATAGGCTTGCCGGGGTTTTGCATGGAAGATGCTGGGCCCCATTCGCTTACATGGGGTTGACCTGGTGGCTGCAAGGCCCCATTCACTTTCCTGGGGTTGACCTGCTGGCTGCAAGGCCCCATTCGCTTGCATTGGGATGAGCTGGTGTCTGCAAGGCCCCTCTCACTTACCTGGGTTTGACCTGGTGGGTAAAGGCCCAATACACTTACCTGGGTTTCACCTGGTGGCTGTAGGGCCCCATAGGCTTGCAGGGGGTTGAGCTTGTGACTGCAAGGCCCCATTCACTTGCATTGGGTTCAACTGGTATCTGCAAGGCTCCAATTGCTTACCTGGGGTTGACAGGGTGGCTGCAAGGTCGCATTCGCTTCCACTGGGTTGACCTGGTGTCTGCAAGGCCCCATTCGGTTACCTGGCGTGGACTTGCCTGCTGCAAGGCGCCATTCAGTTACCTGGGGTTCACCTGGTGTCTGCAAGGCCCCATTCGCTTGCATTGGGTTCACCTGGTGTCTGGAAGGCCCCGTAGGCTTGATTGGGTTGACCTGGTGGCTGCAAGGCCCCATTCGCTTGCATTGGGTTGACATGGTGGCTGCAAGGCCCCATTCGCTTACCTGGGGTTGACCTGGTTGCTGCAAGGCCCCATTCGCTTACCTGGGGTTCCGCTGGTGCTTGCAAGTCCCCATTCCCTTGCCTGGATTTGACCTGGGCACAAAAGTCCCCCTGGGCATGCCTGGGGTTGATCTCATGGTTGCAGGGCCCTATAGGCTTCGAGGGGGGAGACCTGGTTGCTGCAAAGCCCGATTCGCTTACTAGGGGTTGAGCTGGTGGCTCCAAGGCCACATTCAGTTACCTGTGGTTTAAATGGTGGCTGTAGGGCCCCATAGGCTTCTAGGGTTTTGACCTGGTGGCTGCCAGGCCCCATTCGCTTGCCTGGGGTTAACCTGGTGTCTCCAAGGCCCCATTCACTTGGATTAGGTTCACCTGCTGTCTGCAAAGCCCCGTAGGCTGGCCTGAGTTACACGTGGTGGCTGCAAGGTCCCATTCGCTTGCAGGGGGTTGACATGGTGGCTGCAAGGACCCATTCGCTTACCTGGGGTTCACCTGTTGGCTGCAAGCTCCCATTCTCTTGCCTGGGGTTCACCTGGTGTCTGCAAGGCTGAATTCGCTTACCTGGCGTTAAGCTGGTGGCTGCAAGGCCCCATTCACTTTACCTGGGGTTCACCTGGTGGCTGCAGGACCCCATAGGCTTGCAGGGGGTTGACGTGGTGGCTGCAATGCCCCATTCGCTTATCTGGGGTTGACCTGGTGCCTGCAATGCCCCATTCGCTTGCCTCGGGTTAACCTGGTGGCTGCAAGGATCTGTAGGATTCCCTGACTTACACCTGCTGGCTGCAAGGCCCCATTCACTTGCCGGGGTGGCCCTGGTGGCTGCAAGGCTCCATTCGCTTACCTAGGGTTGATCTGGTGGCCGCAAGGTCCCATTCACTTGGAGGGGGTTGACATGTTGTCTGAAAGGCCACATTCATTTGCCTGGGGTTGACCTGGTGGGTACAAGGCCCCTTTCGGTTGCATTGGGTTGACCTGGTGTCTGCAAGGCCCCGTAGCCTTGCCTGAGTTACACCTGGTGGCTGCAAGGCCCCATTCGCTTGCCTGGGGTTGACCTGGTGGCTGCAAGGCCCCATTCACTTGTGTTGCGTTCCCCAGGTGGCTGTAAGGGCCCATTCGCTTGCATTTGGTTGACCTGGTGGCTGCAAGGCCCCATTCGCTTGCCTGGGCTTGCCCTGGTGGCTGCAAGGCCCCATTCACTTGCATTGGGTTGACCTGGTGTCTGCAAGGCCCCATTCGCCTCCCTGGGGTTGACCTGGTGGCTGGAAGGCCCCTTAGGCTTGCCTGGGGTTTACCTGGTGGCTGCAGGGCCCCATAGGCTTGCAGGGTTTGACCTGGTTGCTGCAAGGCCCCTTCCCTTGCATTGTGTTGTTCTGGTGGCTGCAAGGACCCATTCGCTTGCAGGGGGTTGACCTGGTGGATGCAAGGCCCTATTCGCTTGCCTGGGCTTCCCCTGGTGGCTGCAAGGCCCCATTCTCTGGCATTGGGTGGACCTGGGGTCTGCAAGGTCCGATTCGCTTGACTGGGGTTGAGCTGGTGCCTGCAAAGCCCCATTCATTTGCATTGGGTTGACCTGG
>NW_028324426.1:2581053-2598503 GCF_052110815.1 Crocodylus siamensis | reverse complement strand
CCACCAGGTCAACCCCAGGTCAAGTGAATGGGGCCTTGCAGCCACCAGGTCAACCCCAGGCAAGCTGAATGGGGCCTTGCAGCCACCAGGTGTAACCCAGGCAAGCGAATGGGGCCTTGCAGAACCAGGTCAACCCAATGCAAGCGAATGGGCCTTGCAGCCACAGGTCAACCCCAGGCAAGCCGAATGGGGCCTTGCATCCACCAGGTCAACCCATCTAAGCGAATGGGACCTTGCAGCCACCAGGTCAACCCCAGGCAAGAGAATGGGGCCTTGCAGCCACCAGGTCAACCCCCTGCAAGCGAATGGGGCCTTGCAGCCACCAGGTGTAACTAGGCAAGCTACGGGGCCTTGGAGACACCAGGTAACCCCAGAGTCCAAGTGAATGGGGCCTTGCAGCCACCAGGTCAACCCCACGTAAGCGAAAGGGCTTTGCAGCCACCAGGTCAACCCCCGGCAAGCGAATGGGGCCTTGGAGCCACCAGGTCAACCCCAGGTAAGCTAATGGGGCCTTGCAGCCTCCAGGTGAACCCAATGCAAGCGAATGGGGCCTTGCAGCCACCAGGTCAACCCCAGGCAAAGCGAATGTGGCCTTGCAGCCATCAGGTCAACCCCCTGCAAGCGAATGGGGCCTTGCAGCCACCAGGTGAATCCCAGGTACAGCCAAGAAAGGGGCCTTGCAGCCACCAGGTCAACCCCAGGTAAGCGAATGGGGCCTTGCAGCCACCAGGTCAACCTGAGCAAAGCGAATGGGGCCTTGGAGCCACCAGGTCAACTCTAGGTAAGCTAATGGGGCCTTGCAGCCACCAGGTCAACCCAATGCAAGCGAATGGGGCCTTGCAGCCACCAGGTCAACCCAGGCAAGTGAATGTGGCATTGCAGCCCCCAGGTCAACCCCCTGCAAGCGAATGGGGCCTTGCAGCCACCAGGTGTAACTAGACAAGGCTACGGGGCGTTGCAGACACCAGGTAAACGCAGTCCAAGCGAATGGGGCCTTGTAGCCACCAGGTGAACCCCAGGTAAACGAATGGGGCCTAGCAGCCACCGAGGTCAACCCCAGAGAACCGAATGGGGCCTTGCAGCCACCAGGTCAACCCCAGGTAAGCGAAGGGGCCTTGCAGCCACCAGGTCAATCCCAGGCAAGCAAATGGGGCCTTGCAGACACCAGGTCAACCCAATGCAAGCGAATGGTACTTGCAGCCACCAGGTCAACCCAGGCAAGCGAATGGGGCCTTGCAGCCACCAGGTCAACCCCAGGTCCAAGCGAATGGGGCCTTGCAGCCACCAGGTCAACCCCAGGCAAGCAAATGGGGCCTTGCAGCCACCAGGTCAACCCAGGTAAGCGAATGGGGCCTTGCAGCCACCAGGTCAACCCAGGTAAGCGAATGGGGCCTTGCAGCCACCAGGTCAACCCAGGTAACCGAATGGGGCCTTGCAGCCACCAGGTCAACCCCGTGCAAGCAAATGGGGCCTTGCAGCCACCAGGTGAACCCCAGGTAAGTGACCAGCAAGCGAATGGGGCCTTGCAGCCACCAGGTCAATCCCAGGCAAGCGAATGGGGCCTTGCAGACACCAGGTCAACCCAATGCAAGCGAATGGGGCCTTTCAGCCACCAGGTCAACCCCAGGTAAGCGAATGGGGCCTTGCAGCCACCAGGTCAACCCACAATGCAAGCCTATGGGGCATTCAGCCACCAGGTCAACCCAAGGCAAGTGAATGGGGCCTTGCAGCCACCAGGTCAACCCCAGGCAAGTGAATGGGGCCTTGCAGCCACCAGGTCAACCCAGGTAAGCAAATGGGGCCTTGCAGACACCAGGTGTAACCCAGGCAAGCCTATGGGGCCTTCCAGCCACCAGGTCAACCCCAATCCAATCCGAATGGGGCTTTGCAGCCACCAGGTCAACCCCAGGCAAGCGAATGGGGCCTTGCAGCCACCAGGTCAACCCCAGGTAAGCGAATGGGGCCTTGCAGCCACCAGGTCAAACCCAGGCAAGCGAATGGGGCCTTTGCAGCCACCAGGTCAACCCAGGCAAGCGAATGGGGCCTTGCAGGCACCAGGTCAACCCTAGGCAAGAGAATGGGGCCTTGCAGCCACCAGGTCAACCCAATGCAAGTGAATGGGGCCTTGCAGCCACCAGGTCAACCCCAGGCAAGTGAATATGGCATTGCAGCCCTCCAGGTTAAGCCTGGTGGGGTGGCAAGCTTGAATGGAGGCCTTAAGCCCCAGGTGTAACTAGTGTGGGCTATGGGGCGTTTGACACCAGGTCCCAGTCCAAGCGAATGGGGCCTTGTAGCGACAAGGTTAACCCCAAGTAAGCGGGGGCCTGGCAGCCACCAGGTCAAGCCCAGGTAGGCGAAGGGGACCTTGCAGCCCCAGGTCAACCCCAGGTAAGCGAATGGGCCTTGCAGACACCAGGTCAACCCCCTGAAGCCTATGGGGCCCTGCAGCCACCAGGTGAACCCCAGGTAAGTGAAAGGGGCCTTGCAGCCACCAGGTCAACCCCAGGTAAGTGAAAGGGGCCTTGCAGACACCAGGTCAACCCAATGCAAAAGCTAATGGGGCCTTGCCCCCACCAGGTCAACCCCAGGTAAGCGAATGGGGCCTTGCAGCCACCAGGTCAACGCCAGGTAAGCGAATGGGGCCTTGCAGACACCATGTCAACGCCCTGCAAGCCTATGGGGCCCTGCAGCCACTCGGTGAACCCCAGGCAAGAGAATGGGGCCTTGCAGACACCAGGTCAACCCCAGGCTAAGTGAATGGGGCCTTGCAGCCACCAGGTCAACCCCCTGCAAGCGAATGGGCCGTTGCAGCAGTATCACCAGGTCAACACCCGTAAACAGGCAAGCGAATGGGGCCCTGGAGCCACCAGGTCAACCCCAGGTAAGCTAATGGGGCCTTGCAGGCTACAGGTCAACACAATGCAAGCCAATGGGACCTTGCAGCCACGAGGTCTACCCCTGAGAGTGAATGCTTCCTTTCAGCCACCAGGTCAACGCCAGGCTTTTGAATGTGGCCTTGCAGACATCAGGTCAACCCCATGCAAGCGAATGGGGCCTTGTAGCCACCAGGTGAACCCCAGGTAAGTGAATGGGGCCTGCCAGCCACCAGGTCAACCCAATGCAAGCCAATGGGGCCTTGCAGCCACCAGGTGTAACTCAGGCAAGCCTATAGGGCCTTGCAGCCACCAGATCATACCCAGGCAAGTGAATGGGCCCTGCAGACACCAGGTCAACCCCAGGTAAGCGAATGGGGCCTTGGAGCCGCCACGTAAACCCCGGGCAAGCGAATGGGGCCTTGCAGCCACCACGTCAACCACAAGCAAGAGAATGGGGCCTTGCAGCCAGCAGGTCAACCCCAGTCAGGAGAATGGGGCCTTGCAGCCACCAGGTCAACCCCAGGCAACTGAATGGGGCCTTGCAGCCATCAGGTGTAACTGAGGCAAGGCTCCGGGGTCTTGCAAAACCAGGTCAACCCAATGCAAGTGAATGCGTCCTTGCAGCCACTAGGTCACCCCAGGCAAGCGAATGGGGTCTTGCATCCTCCAGGTTAACCCAATCTAAGCGAATGGGACCTTGCAGCCACCAGGTCAACCCCAGGCCAGTGAATGTGGCATTGCAGCCCCCAGGTCAACCCCCTTCAAGTGAATGGGGCCTTGAAGCCACCAGGTGTAACTAGGCAAGTCTACGGGGCCTTGGAGACACCAGGTAAACCCAGTCCAAGCGAACGGGGCCATGTAGCCACCAGGTGAACCCCACGTAAGCGAAAGGGCTTTGCAGCCACCAGGTCAACCCCCGGCAAGCGAATGGGGCCTTGGAGCCACCAGGTCAACCCCAGGTAAGCTAATGGGGCCTTGCAGCCTCCAGGTGAACACAATGCAAGCGAATGGGGCCTTGCAGCCACCAGGTCCACCCGAGCAAAGCGAATGTGGCCTTGCAGCCATCAGGTCAACCCCAGGTAAGCTAATGGGGCCCTGCAGCCACCAGGTGAATCCCAGGTACAGTGAAAGGGGCCTTGCAGCCACCAGGTCAATCCCAGGTAAGCGAATGGGGCCTTGCAGCCACCAGGTCAACCTGAGCAAAGCGAATGTGGCCTTGGAGCCATCAGGCCAACTCTAGGTAGGCTAATGGGGCCTTGCAGCCTCCAGGTCAACCCAATGGAAGCGAATGGGGCCTTGCAGCCACCAGGTCAACCCCAGGCTTGTGAATGTGGCATTGCAGCCCCCAGGTCAACAACCTGCAAGCGATTGGGGCCTTGCAGCCACCAGGTGTAACTAGACAAGGCTACGGGGCGTTGCAGACACCAGGTAAATGCAGTCCAAACGAATGGGGCCTTGTAGCCACGAGGTGAATCGCAGGTAAACGAATGGGGCCTAGCAGGCACCGAGTCAACCCCAGAGAACCGAATGGGGCCTTGCAGCCACCAGGTGAACCCCAGGTAAGTGAAAGGGGCCTTGTAGCCACCAGGTCAATCCCAGGTAAGCAAATGGGGCCTTGCAGACACCAGGTCAACCCAATGCAAGTGAATTGGTACTTGCCCCCAGGAGGTCAACCCCAGGTAAGCGAATGGGGCCTTGCAGGCACCAGGTCAACCCCAGGTAAGCGAATGGGGCCTTGCAGACACCAGGTCAACCCCCTGCAAGCCTATGGGGCCCTGGAGCCACCAGGTCAACCTCAGTTAAGCGAATGGGGCCTTGCAGCCACCAGGTCAACCCCAGGTAAGCGAATGGGGCCTTGCAGCCACCAGGTCAACCCCAGGTAACCGAATGGGGCCTTGCAGACACCAGGTCAACCCCGTGCAAGCCTATGGGGTCCTGCAGCCACCAGGTGAACCCCAGGTAAGTGAAAGGGGCCTTGCAGCCACCAGGTCAATCCCAGGTAAGCGAATGGGGCCTTGCAGACACCAGGTCAACCCAATGCAAGCGAATGGGTCCTTGCAGCCACCAGGTCACCCCAGGCAAGCATATGGGGCCTGGCCCACGTGCGGGGGGCACTCCTTGGAGGCTTAAGCTCTGGTGGGGGGGCACTTGATGGAGGCTAAAGCCCCTGGGGGTTGTGTGGGTCCTGCATCTGCACTCCCGGTGGTTGTTTGGGAGTGAAACCCCGAGCGGCAGCAAATCTGGGCACCAGGTCAACCCCAGGCGTGCCTAGGAGGACTTCTGGAGCCCACGTCAACCCCAGGAAGCGAATGGGGCCCTGCAGCCACCTGCTCAACCCCCTGGAAGCCTATGGGGCCCTGCAGCCACCAGGTGAAACCCAAGCAAGAGAATAGGGCCTTGCAGCCACCAAGTCAACCCCACGTAAGCGGATGGGCTTTGCAGCCACCAAGTCAACCCCCGGCAAGCGAATGGGGCCTTGCAGCCACCAGGTCAACCCCAGGTAAGTGAAAGGGACCTTGCAACCACCAGGTCAATCCCAGGTAACCGAATGGGGCCTTGCAGACACCAGGTCAACCCAATGCAAGCGAATGGGTACTTGCCCCCAGCAGGTCAACCCCAGGTAAGCGAATGGGGCCTTGCAGCCACCAGGTCAACCCCAGGTAAGCGAATGGGGCCTTGCAGCCACCAGGTAGAACTAGGCAAGGCTACGGGGCCTTGGAGACACCAGGTAAACCGAGTCCAAGCGAATGGGGCCTTGTAGCCACCAGGTGAACCCCACGTAAGCGAATGGGCTTTGCAGCCACCAGGTCAACCCCCGGCAAGCGCATAGGGGCCTTGGAGCCACCAGGTCAAACCCAGGTAAGCTAATGGGGCCTTGCAGCCTCCAGGTGAACACAATGCAAGCGAATGGGGCCTTGCAGCCACCAGGTGAACCCCAGGCTTGTGAATGTGGCATTGCAGCCCCCAGGTCAACAACCTGCAAGCGAATGGGGCCTTGCAGCCACCAGGTGTAACTAGACAAGGCAACGGGGCGTTGCAGACACCAGGTAAACCCAGTCCAAGGAAATGGTGCCTTGAGGACACCAGGTGAACCCCAAGTAAGCGAATGGGGCCTGGCAGCCACGGAGTCAACCCCAGAGAACCGAATGGGGCCTGGCAGCCACCAGGTCAACCCCAGGTAAGCGAATGGGGCCTTGCGGACACCAGGTCAACCCCAGGCAACTGAATGGGGCCTTGCAGCCATCAGGTGTAACTGAGGCAAGCCTCCGGCGCCTTGCAGACACCAGGTCAACCCAATGCAAGCGAATGGGGCCTTGCAACCACCAGGTCAACCCAATGCAAGGGAATGGGTCCTTGCAGACACCAGGTCACCCCAGGCAAGCATATGGGGCCTGGCAAAGGTGCGGGGGGCACTCCTTGGAGGCTTAAGCTCTGGTGGGGGGGCACTTGATGGAGGCTAAAGCCCCTGGGGGTTGTGTGGGTCCTTCATCTGCACTCCCGGTGGTTGTTTGGGAGTGAAACCCCGAGCGGCAGCAAGTCTGGGCACCAGGTCAACCCCAGGCATCCCTAGGAGGACTTCTGGAGCCCACGTCAACCCCAGGAAGCTAATGGGGCCCTGCAGCCACCAGGTCAACCCCCTGGAAGCCTATGGGGCCCTGCAGCCACGGGGTGAAACCCAAGCAAGAGAATAGGGCCTTGCAGCCACCACGTCAACCCCACGTAAGCGGATGGGCTTTGCAGCCACCAGGTCAACCCCATGCAAGCGAATGGGGCCTTGCAGGCACCAGGTCAACCCCAGGCTAGTGAATGTGGCATTGCAGCCCCCAGGTCAACCCCCTGCAAGGGAATGGGGCCTTGCAGCCACCAGGTGTAACTAGGCAAGGCTACGGGGCCTTGGAGACACCAGGTAAACCGAGTCCAAGCGAATGGGACCTTGTAGCCACAAGGTGAACCCCACGTAAGCGAATGGGCTTTGCAGCCACCAGGTCAACCCCCGTCAGGCGAATGGGGCCTTGGAGCCACCAGGTCAACCCCAGGGAAGCTAATGGGGCCTTGCAGCCTCCAGGTGAACACAATGCAAGCGAATGGGGCCTTGCAGCCACCAGGTCAACCCGAGCAAAGCGAATGTGGCCTTGCAGCCATCAGGTCAACCCTAGGTAGGCTAATGGGGCCTTGCAGCCTCCAGGTCAACCCAATAGAAGCGAATGGGTCCTTGCAGGCACCAGGTCAACCCCAGGCTTGTGAATGTGGCATTGCAGCCCCCAGGTCAACCCCCTGCAAGCGAATGGCGCCTTGCAGCCACCAGGTGTAACTAGACAAGGCAACTGGGTGTTGCAGACACGAGGTAAACGCAGTCCAAGCGAATGGGGCCTTGTAGCCACCAGCTGCACCCCAAATAAATGAATGGGGCCTGGCAGCCACGGAGTCAACCCCAGAGAACCGAATGGGGCCTGGAAGCAACCAGGTCAACCCCAGGTAAGCGAATGGGGCCTTGCAGACACCAGGTCAACCCCGTGAAAGCCTATGGGGCCCTGCAGCCACCAGATGAACCACAGGTAAGTGAAAGGGGCCTTGCAGCCACCAGGTGAATCCGTGGTAAGTGAAAGGGGCCTTGCAGACACCAGGTCAACCCAATTCAAGCGAATGGGTACTTGCCCCCACCAGCTCAACCCCAGGTAAGCGAATGGGGCCTTGCAGCCACCAGGTCAACCCCAGGTAAGCGAATGGGGCCTTGCAGACACCATGTCAACCCCCTGCAAGCCTATGGGGCCCTGCAGCCACCAGGTGAACCCCAGGTAAGTGAAAGGGGCCTTGCAGCCACCAGGTCAATCCCAGGTAAGCGAATGGGGCCTTGCAGACACCAGGTCAACCCCTTGAAAGCCTATGGGGCCCTGCAGGTAAGTGAAAGGGGCCTTGCAGCCACCAGGTGAATCCGAGGTAAGTGAAAGGGGGGCCTTGCAGCCACCAGGTCAACCCCAGGTAAGCGAATGGGGCCTTGCAGCCACCAGGTCAACCCAGGTAAGCGAATGGGGACACCTTGCAGCCCTCCAGGTGAACCCAATGCAAGCGAATGGGGCCTTGCAGCCACCAGGTCAACCCCAGGCTAGTGAATGTGGCATTGCAGCCCCCAGGTCAACCCCCTGCAAGCGAATGGGGCCTTGCAGCCACCAGGTGTAACTAGGCAAGGCTTCGGGGCCTTGGAGACACCAGGTAAACCCAGTCCAAGCGAATGGGGCCTTGTAGCCACCAGGTGAACCCCACGTAAGCGAATGGGCTTTGCAGCCACCAGGTCAACCCCCGTCAAGCGAATGGGGCCTTGCAGCCACCAGGTCAACCCCAGGTAAGCGAATGGGGCCTTGCAGCCACCAGGTGAACACAATGGTAAGCGAATGGGGCCTTGCAGCCACCAGGTCAACCCCAGGCTGAAAGCCTGAATGGGGCATTGCAGCCACCAGGTCAACCCCAGGTAAGTGAATGGGGCCTTGCAGCCACCAGGTCAATCCCAGGTAAGCGAATGGGGCCTTGCAGACACCAGGTCAACCCGTGCAAGCCTATGGGGCCCTGCAGCCACCAGGTGAACCCCAGGTAAGTGAAAGGGGCCTTGCAGCCACCAGGTGAAACCCAGGTAAGTGAAAGGGGCCTTGCAGACACCAGGTCAACCCCCCAAGCTTGCCCCCACCTCAACCCCAGGTAAGCGAATGGGGCCTTGCAGCCACCAGGTCAACCCCAGGTAAGCGAATGGGGCCTTGACACCATGTCAACCCCCCACCAGGTCAACCCCAGGTAAGCGAATGGGGCCTTGCAGCCACCAGGTCAACCCCAGGTAAGCGAATGGGGCCTTGCAGACACCAGGTCAACCCCTTGAAAGCCTATGGGGCCCTGCAGCCACCAGGTGAACCCCAGGTAAGTGAAAGGGGCCTTGCAGCCACCAGGTGAATCCGAGGTAAGTGAAAGGGGCCTTGCAGACACCAGGTCAACCCAATGCAAGCTAATGGGTACTTGCCCCCACCAGGTCAACCCCAGGTAAGCGAATGGGGCCTTGCAGCCACCAGGTCAACGCCAGGTAAGCGAATGGGGCCTTGCAGACACCATGTCAACGCCCTGCAAGCCTATGGGGCCCTGCAGCCACTCGGTGAACCCCAGGCAAGAGAATAGGGCCTTGCAGCCACCAGGTCAACCCCAGGCTAGTGAATGTGGCATTGCAGCCCCCAGGTCAACCCCCTGCAAGCGAATGGGGCCTTGCAGCCACCAGGTGTATCTAGGCAAGGCTTCGGGGCCTTGGAGACACCAGGTAAACTGAGTCCAAGCGAATGGGGCCTTGTAGCCACCAGGTGAACCCCACGTAAGCGAATGGGCTTTGCAGCCACCAGGTCAACCCCCGTCAAGCGAATGGGGCCTTGAGCAACGAATGTGGCCCAGCCATCAGGTCAACCCCAGGTAAGCTAATGGGTTCTTGCAGGCTCCAGGTGAACACAATGGAAGCCAATGGGTCCTTGCAGCCACCAGGTCAACCCCAGGCTTGTGAATGTGGCATTGCAGCCCCCAGGTCAACCCCCTGCAAGCGAATGGCGCCTTGCAGCCACCAGGTGTGACTAGACAAGGCAACTGGGTGTTGCAGACACCAGGTAAACGCAGTCCAAGCGAATGGGGCCTTGTAGCCACCAGGTGCACCCCAAATAAACGAATGGGGCTTGGCAGCCACCGAGTCAACCCCAGAGAACCGAATTGGGCCTGGCCGCCACCAGGTCAACCCCAGGTAAGCGAATGGGGCCTTGCAGCCACCAGGTCAACCCCGTGAAAGCCTATGGGGCCCTGCAGCCACCAGGTGAACCACAGGTAAGTGAAAGGGGCCTTGCAGCCATCAGGTGAATCCGAGGTAAGTTAAAGGGGCCTTGCAGACACCAGGTCAACCCAATGCAAGCGAATGGGTACTTGCCCCCACCAGGTCAACCCCAGGTAAGCGAATGGGGCCTTGCAGCCACCAGGTCAATGCCAGGTAAGCAAATGGGGCCTTGCAGACACCATGTCAACCCCCTGCAAGCCTATGGGGCCCTGCAGCCACCAGGTGAACCCCAGGTAAGTGAAAGGGGCCTTGCAGCCACCAGGTCAATCCCAGGTAAGCGAATGGGGCCTCGCAGACACCAGGTCAACCCCAGGTAAGAGAATGGGGCCTTGCAGACACCAGGTCAACCCCGTGCAAGCCTATGGGGCCCTGCAGCCACCAGGTCAATCCCAGGTAAGCGAATGGGGCCTTGCAGCCACCAGGTCAACCCCAGGTAAGTGAAAGGTGCCTTGCAGCTGCCACGTAAACCCCGGGGAAGCGAATGGCGCCTTGCAGCCACCAGGTCAACCCCAGGCATGCCTAAGGGGACTTTTGGATACCACGTCAACCCCAGGAAAGCGAATGGGGCCTTGCAGCCTCCACGTCAAGCACAAGCAAGAGAATGGGGCCTTGCAGCAACCAGGTCAACCCCAGGCAAGAGAATGGGGCCTTGCAGCCACCAGGTCACCCCAGGCAAGCATATGGGGCCTGGCCCAGGTGCGGGGGGCACTCCTTGGAGGCTTAAGCTCTGGTGGGGGGGCACTTGATGGAGGCTTTAAGCCCTGGGGGTTGTCTGGGTCCTGTGTCTGCACTCCTGGGGGTTGTTCAGGAGTGAAACCCCGAGCGGAAGCAAGTCTGGGCACCAGGTCAACCCCAGGCGTGCCTAGGAGGAATTCTGGAGCCCACGTCAACCCCAGGTAAGCGAATGGGGCCTTGCAGCCACCAGGTCAACCCCCTGGAAGCCTATGGGGCCCTGCAGCCACCAGGTGAACCCCAGGCAAGAGAATAGGGCCTTGCAGCCACCAGGTCAACCCCACGTAAACGAATGGGCTTTGCAGCCCCCAGGTCAACCCCCTGCAAGCGAATCGGGCCTTGCAGGCTCAAGGTGAACACAATGCAAGCGAATGGGGCCTGGCAGCCACCAGGTCAACCCGAGCAAAGCGAATGTGGCCTTGGAGCCATCAGGTCAAGCCTAGGTAGGCTAATGGGGCCTTGCAGCCTCCAGGGCAACCCAATGGAAGCGAATGGGGCCTTGCAGCCACCAGGTCAACCCCAGGCTTGTGAATGTGGCATTGCAGCCCCCAGGTCAACCCCCTGCAAGCGAATGGGGCCTTGCAGCCACCAGGTGTAACTAGACAAGGCAACAGGTCCAAGTGAATGGGGCCTTGCAGCCACCAGGTCAACCCCAGGTAAGCGAATGGGGCCTTGCAGCCACCAGGTCAACCCCAGGTAAGCGAATGGGGCCTTGCAGACACCAGGTCAACCCCGTGCAAGCCTATGGGGCCCTGCAGCCACCAGGTGAACCCCAGGTAAGTGAATGAGGCCTTGCAGCCACCAGGTCAACCCCAGGTAAGCGAATGGGGCCTTGCAGACACCAGGTCAACCCAATGCATGCGAATGGGGCCTTGCAGCCACCAGTGTAGGCAAACCACCAGGTAAACCGAGTCCAAGCGAATGGGGCCTTGTAGCCACCAGGTGAACCCCACGTAAGCGAATGGGCTTTGCAGCCACCAGGTCAACCCCCGGCAAGCGAATGGGGCCTTGGAGCCACCAGGTCAACCCCAGGTAAGATAATGGGGCCTTGCAGCCTCCAGGTGAACACAATGCAAGCGAATGGGGCCTTGCAGCCACCAGGTCAACCCGAGCAAAGCGAATGTGGCCTTGCAGCCATCAGGTCAACCCTAGGTAGGCTAATGGGGCCTTGCAGCCTCCAGGTCAACCCAATGGAAGCGAATGGGGCCTTGCAGCCACCAGGTCAACCCCAGGCTTGTGAATGTGGCATTGCAGCCCCCAGGTCAACAACCTGCAAGCGAATGGGGCCTTGCAGCCACCAGGTGTAACTAGACAAGGCTACGGGGCGTTGCAGACACCAGGTAAACGCAGTCCAAGCGAATGGGGCCTTGTAGCCACCAGGTGAACCCCAGGTAAACGAATGGGGCCTAGCAGCCACCGAGTCAACCCCAGAGAACCGAATGGGGCCTTGCAGACACCAGGTCAACCCAATGCAAGCGAATGGGTACTTGCCTCCAGCAGGTCAACCCCAGGTAAGCGAATGGGGCCTTGCAGCCACCAGGTCAACCCCAGGTAAGCGAATGGGGCCTTGCAGACACCAGGTCAAATCCCTGCAAGCCTATGGGGCCCTGCAGCCACCAGGTCAACCCCAGGTAAGCGAATGGGCCTTGCAGCCACCAGGTCAACCCCAGGTAAGCGAATGGGGCCTTGAGGACACCAGGTGAACCCCTGCAAGTGAATGCTTCCTTGCAGCCACTAGGTCAACCCCAGGCTTGTGAATGTGGCCTTGCATCCACCAGGTCAAACCCCTGCAAGCGAATGGGGCCTTGCAGCCACCAGGTGTAACTCAGGCAAGCCTACGGGGCCTTGCAGCCACCAGGTCATAGCCAGGCAAGTGAATGGGCCCTGCAGACACCAGGTCATACCAATGCAAGCAAATGGGTCCTTGCAGCCACCAGGTCAACCCCAGGTAAGCGAATGGGGCCTTGCAGCTGCCACGTCAACCCCGGGGAAGCGAATGGCACCTTGCACCCACCAGGTCAACCCCAGGCATGCCTAAGGGGACTTTTGGAGACCACGTCAACCCCAGGAAAGCGAATGGGGCCTTGCAGCCACCACGTCAAGCACAAGCAAGAGAATGGGGCCTTGCAGCCACCAGGTCAACCCCCTGCAAGCGAATGGGGCCTTGCAGCCACCAGGTGTATCTAGGCAAGGCTACGGGGCCTTGGAGACTCCAGGTAAACAGAGTCCAAGCGAATGGGGCCTTGTAGCCACCAGGTCAACCCCATGTAAGCGAATGGGCTTTGCAGACACCAGGTCAACCCCCGTCAAGCGAATGGGGCCTTGGAGCCACCAGGTCAACCCCAGGTAAGCTAATGGGGCCTTGCAGGCTCCAGGTGAACCCAATGGAAGCGAATGGGTCCTTGCAGCCACCAGGTCAACCCCAGGCTTGTGAATGTGGCATTGCAGCCCCCAGGTCAACCCTCTGCAAGCGAATGGCACCTTGCAGCCACCAGGTGTAACTAGACAAGGCAACGGGGTGTTGCAGACACCACGTAAACGCAGTACAAGCGAATGGGGCCTTGTAGCCACCAGGTGAACCCCAAATAAACGAATGGGGCCTGGCAGCCACCGGGTCAACCCCAGGTAAGTGAAAGGGGCCTTGCAGCCACCAGGTCAACCCCAGGTAAGCGAATGGGCTTTGCAGCCCCCAGGTCAACCCCCTGCAACCGAATGGGGCCTTGCAGCCACCAGGTGTAACTAGGCAAGGCTACGGGGCCTTGGAGACACCAGGTAAACCGAGTCCAAGCGAATGGGACCTTGTAGCCACCAGGTGAACCCCACGTAAGCGAATGGGCTTTGCAGCCACCAGGACAACCACCGTCAGGCTAATGGGGCCTTGGAGCCACCAGGTCAACCCCAGGTAAGCTAATGGGGCCTTGCAGCCTCCAGGTGAACACAATGAAAGCGAATGGGGCCTTGCAGCCACCAGGTCAACCCGAGCAAAGCGAATGTGGCCTTGCAGCCATAAGGTCAACCCTAGGTAGGCTAATGGGGCCTTACAGCCTCCAGGTCAACCCAATGGAAGCGAATGGGGCCTTGCAGCCACCAGGTCAACCCCAGGCTTGTGAATGTGGCATTGCAGCCCCCAGGTCAACAACCTGCAAGCGAATGGGGCCTTTCAGCCACCAGGTGTAACTAGACAAGGCTACGGGGAGTTGCAGACACCAGGTAAACGCAGTCCAAGCGAATGGGGCCTTGTAGCCACCAGGTCAACCCCCTGCAAGCGAATGGGGCCTTGCAGCCACCAGGTCAACCCCCTGCAAGCCTATGGGGCCCTGCAGCCACCAGGTGAACCCCAGGTAAGTGAAAGGGGCCTTGCAGCCACCAGGTCAATCCCAGGTAAGCGAATGGGGCCTTGCAGACACCAGGTCAACCACAGGTAAGCGAATGGGGACTTGCAGACACCAGGTCAACCCCGTGCAAGCCTATGTGGCCCTGCAGCCACCAGGTCAACCCCAGGTAAGCGAATGCGGCCTTGCAGCCACCAGGTCAACCCCAGGTAAGCGAAAGGTGCCTTGCAGCTGCCACGTCAACCCCGGGGAAGCGAATGGCGCCTTGCAGCCACCAGGTGTAACTAGACAAGGCAACGGGGTGTTGCAGACACCAGGTAAACGCAGTCCAAGTGAATGGGGCCTTGTAGCCACCAGGTGAACCCCAGGTAAGCGAATGGGGCCTTGCAGCCACCAGGTCAACCCCAGGTAAGCGAATGGTTCCTTGCAGCTGCCACGTCAACCCCGGGGAAGCGAATGGCGCCTTGCAGCCACCAGGTCAACCCCAGGCATTCCTAAGGTGACTTTTGGAGACCACGTCAACCCCAGGAAAGCGCATGGGGCTTTGTAGCCTCCACGTCAAGCACAAGCAAGAGAATGGGGCCTTGCAGCCACCAGGTCAACCCCAGGCAAGAGAATGGGGCCTTGCAGCCTCCAGGTCATCCCAGGCAAGCATATGGGGCCTGGCCCAGGGGCGGGGGGCACTCCTTGGAGGCTTAAGCTCTGGTGGGGGGGCACTTGATGGAGGCTTAAGCCCTGGGGGGGTTGTGTGGGTCCTGTGTCTGCACTCCTGGGGGTTGTTAAGGAGTGAAACCCCCAGAGGCAGCAAGTCTGAGCACCAGGTCTAACCCAGGCGTGCCTAGGAGGACTTCTGGATCCCACGTCAACCCCAGGTAAGCAAATGGGGCCCTGCAGACACCAGGTCAACCCCGTGAAAGCCTATGGGGCCCAGCAGCCACCAGGTGAACCCCAGGTAAGTGAATGGGCCGTGCAATCACCAGGTCAATCCCAGGTAAGCGAATGGGGCCTTGCAGACACCAGGTCAACCCAATGCAAGCGAATAGGTACTTGCCGCCACCAGGTCAACCCTAGGTAAGCGAATGGGGCCTTGCAGGCACCAGGTCAACCCCAGGTAAGCGAATGGGGCCTGGCAGACACCAGGTCAACCCCCTGCAATCCTATGGGGCCCTTACAGCCACCAGGTGAACCGTAGGTAAGTGAAAGGGGCCTTGCAGCCATCAGGTGTAACTGAGGCAAGCCTCCGGCGCCTTGCAGACACCAGGTCAACCCAATGCAAGCGAATGGGGCCTTGCAGCCACCAGGTCAACCCGCTGGAAGCCTATGGGGCCCTGCAGCCACCAGGTGAACCCCAGGCAAGAGAATAGGACCTTGCAGCCACCAGGTCAACCCCCGGAAAGCGAATGGGCTTTGCAGCCACCAGGTCAACCCCCCGCAAGCCTATGGGGCCCTGCAGCCACCAGGTGCACCCCAGGTAAGTGAAAGGGCCCTTGCAGCCACCAGGTCAATCCCACGTAAGCAAATGGGGGATGGCAGCCACCAGGTCAACCCCAGGTAAGCAAATGGGGCCTTGCAGACACCAGGTCAACCCCCTGCAAGCCTATGGGGCCCTGCACCCACCAGGTGAACCCCAGGTAAGTGAAAGGGGCCTTGCAGCCACCAGGTAAACCCCAGGTAAGCTAATGGGGCCTTGCAGCCTCCAGGTCAGCACAATGCAAGCCAATGGGGCCTTGCAGCCACCAGGTGAACCCAAACAAGTGAATGCTTCCTTGCAGCCACCAGGTGAACCCCAGGTAAGCGAATGGGGCCTTGCAGCGACCAGGTCAACCCCAGGTAAGCGAATGGGGCCTTCAAGCCACCAGGTCAGCCCAATGCAAGTGAATGGGTCCTTGCAGCCACCAGGTCACCCCAGGCAAGCATATGGGGCCTGGCCCACGTGCGGGGGGCACTCCTTGGAGGCTTAAGCTCTGGTTGGGGGGCACTTGATGGAGGCTTAAGGCCTGGGGGTTGTGTGGGTCCTGCGTCTGCACTCCCGGTGGTTGTTTGGGAGTGAAACCCCGAGCGGCAGCAAGTCTGGGCACCTGGTGCCCATGCCTAGGAGGACTCCTGGAGCCCACGTCAACCCCAGGTAAGCGAATGGGGCCTTGCAGCCACCAGGTCAACCCCCTGCAAGAATCCAATGGGGCCCTGCAGCCACTAGGTGAACCCCAGGCAAGAGAATAGGGCCTTGCAGCCACCAGGTCAACCCCAGGCAAGGAAAGCGAATGGGGCCTTGGAGCCACCAGGTCAACCCTAGGTAAACTAATGGGGCCTTGCAGCCTCCAGGTGAACACAATGCAAGCGAATGGGGCCTTGCAGCCACCATGTCCACCCGAGCAAGGCGAATATGGCCTTGGAGCAATCAGGTGAACCCTAGGTAAGCTGATGGGGCCTTGCAGCCTCCAGGTCAACCCAATGGAAGCGAATGGGGCCTTGCAGCCCCCAGGTCAACCCCCTGCAAGCGAATGGGGCCTTGAAGCCACCAGGTGTAACTAGACAAGGCTACGGGGCGTTGCAGACACCAGGTAAACCCAGTCCAAGCGAATGGGGCCTTGTAGCCACCAGGTCAACCCCAAGTAAGCGAATGGGGCCTGGCAGCCACCAAGTCAACCCCAGGTAAGTGAAAGCGGCCTTGCAGCAACCAGGTCAATCCCAGGTAAGTGAATGGGGCCTTGCAGACACCAGGTCAACCCAATGCAAGCGAATGGGTACTTGCCGCCACCAGGTGAACCCCAGGTAAGTGAAAGGGGCCTTGCAGCCACCAGGTCAACCCCAGGTAAGCGAATGGGGCCTAGCAGACACCAGGTCAACTCCCCGCAAGCCTATGGGGCCCTGCAGCCACCAGGTGAATCCCAGGTAAGTGAAAGGGGCCTTGCAGCAACCAGGTCAATCCCAGTTAAGCGAATGGGGCCTTGCAGACACCAGGTCAACCCCCGGCAAGCGAATGGGGCCTTGTAGCCACCAGGTCAACCCCAGGGAAGCGAATGGGGCCTTGCAGACACCAGGTCAATGCCCTGCAAGCCTATGGGACCCTGCAGCCACCAGGTGAACCCCAGGTAAATGAAAGGGGCCTTGCAGCCACCAGGTCAATCCCAGGTAAGCGAATGGGGCCTTGCAGACACCAGGTCAACCCAAAGCAAGCGAATGGGTAGTGCCGCCATGAGGTCAACCCCAGGTAAGCGAATGGAGCCTTGCAGACACCAGGTCAACCCCCTGCAAGCCTATGGGGCCCTACAGCCACCAGGTGCACCCCAGGTAAGTGAAAGGGCCCTTGCAGCCACCAGGTCAATCCCACGTAAGCAAATGGGGGATGGCAGCCACCAGGTCAACCCCAGGTAAGCAAATGGGGCCTTGCAGACACCAGGTCAACCCCCTGCAAGCCTATGGGGCCCTGCACCCACCAGGTGAACCCCAGGTAAGTGAAAGGGGCCTTGCAGCCACCAGGTGAACCCCAGGTAAGCTAATGGGGCCTTGCAGCCTCCAGGTCAGCACAATGCAAGCGAATGGGGCCTTGCAGCCACCAGGTCAACCCAAGGTAAGTGAATGGGTCCTTGCAGCCACCAGGTCAACCCCAGGTAAGCGAATGGGGCCTTGCAGCCACCAGGTCAAACCCAGGTAAGCGAATGGGGC
>NW_028324426.1:2554238-2580953 GCF_052110815.1 Crocodylus siamensis | reverse complement strand
TGACCTGGTGGCTGCAAGGCCCCCTAGGCTTGCCTGAGTTACACCTGGTGGCTGCAAGGCCCCATTGGCTTGCATTGGGTTGACCTGGTGGCTGGCAGGCCCCATTGACTTACCTGGGGTTCACCTGGTGGCTACAAGGCCCCACTCGCTTGCATGGGTTTGACCTGGTGTCTGCAGGGCACCGTAGTCTTGCCTGAGTTACACCTGGTGGCTGCAAGGCCCCGATTAGCTTGCAGGGGGTTGACCTGGTGGCTGCAAGGCCACATTCGCTTTCATAGTGTTCACCTGGAGGCTGCAAGGCCCCATTCGCTTACCTGGGGTTGACCTGTTGGATGCAAGGACCCATTCGCTTGCATTGGTATGACCTGGTGTCTGCAGGGCCATTCACTTGCCTGGGTATGACCTGGTGGCTGCAAGGCCCCATTCGCTTGCTTTGGGGTGACCTGGTGTCTGCAAGGCCCCGGAGGCTTGCCTCAGTTACACCTGATGGCTGCAAGTCCCCCTTTAGTTGCCTGGGGTTGACCTGGTGTCCGCAAGGCCCCATTCTCTTGCTTGGGTTGACCTGGTGGCTGCAAGGCCCCATTCGCTTACCGGGGGTTGACCTGGTGGCTGCAAAGCCCCTTTCGCTTACCTGGGGTTGACCTGGTGGGGGCAAGTACCCATTCGCTTGCATTGGGTTGACCTGGTGTCTGCAAGGCCCCATTCGCTTACCTGGGATTGACCTGGTGGCTGCAAGGCCCCTTTCACTTACCTGGGGTTGACCTGGTGGCTGCAGGGCCCCATAGGCTTGCACGGGGTTGACCTGGTGTCTGCAAGGCCCCATTCGGTTCTCTGGGGTTGACTCGGTGGCTGCCAGGCCCCATTCGTTTACTTGGGGTTCACCTGGTGGCTACAAGGCCCCATTCGCTTTGACTGCGTTTACCTGGTGTCTGCAACGCCCCATAGCCTTGTCTAGTTACACCTGGTGGCTGCAAGGCCCCATTAGCTTGCAGGGGGTTGACCTGGGGGCTGCAAGGCCACATTCACAAGCCTGGGGTTGACCTGGTGGCTGCAAGGCCCCATTCGCTTCCATTGGGTTGACCTGCAGGCTGCAAGGCCCCATTAGCTTACCTGGGCTTGAGCTGGTGGCTCCAAGACCCCATTCGCTTGCCGGGGGTTGACCTGGTGGCTGCAAAGCCCATCCGCTTACGTGGGGTTGACTTGGTGGCTGCAAGGTCCTATTCTCTTGCCTGGGGTTCACCTGGTGGCTGCAGGGCCCCATAGGCTTCCAGGGGGTTGACCTGGTGGCTGCAGGGCCCCATTCGCTTCCTGGGGTTGACGTGGGCTCCAGTAGTCCTCCTAGGCACGCCTGGGGTTGACCTGGTGCCCAGACTTGCTGCCGCTCGGGGTTTCACTCCCACACAACCACCGGGAGTGTAGACGCAGGACCCACACAACCCCTAGGGGCTTTAGCCTCAATCAAGTGCCCCCCCACCAGAGCTTAAGCCTCCAAGGAGTGCCCCCCACACCTGGGCTAGGCCCCATCTGCTTGCCTGGGGTGACCTGGTGGCTGCAAGGACCCATTCCCTTGCATTGGGTTTACCTGGTGTCTGCAAGGCGCCGGAGGCTTGCCTCAGTTACACCTGGTGGCTGCAAGGCCCCATAGGCTTGCCTGACTTACACCTTGTGGGTGCAAGGCCCCATTGGCTTGCATTGGGCTGACCTGGTGGCTGGCAGGCCTCATTCACTTACCTGGGGTTCACTTGGTGGCTACAAGGCCCCATTCGCTTCCCTGGGGTTGACCTGGTGGCTTCAAGGCCCCATTCGCTTCCCTGGGGTTGACCTGGTGGCTGCAAGGCCCCATTCGGTTCTCTGGGGTTGACTCGGTGGCTGCCAGGCCCCATTCGTTTACTTGGGGTTAACCTGGTGGCTACAAGGCCCCATTCGCTTGGACTGCGTTTACCTGGTGTCTGCAATTCCCCGTAGCGTTGTCTAGTTACACCTGGTGGCTGCAAGGCCCCATTCCCTTGCAGGGGGTTGACCTGGGGGCTGCAAGGCCACATTCGCAAGCCTGGGGTTGACCTGGTGGCTGCAAGGCCCCATTCGCTTCCATTGGGTTGACCTGCAGGCTGCAAGGCCCCATTAGCCTACCTAGGGTTGACCTGATGGCTCCAAGGCCACATTCGCTTTGCTCGGGTTGACCTGGTGGCTGCAAGGCCCCATTCACTTGAAGGGGTTGACCTGGTGGCTGCAAAGCCCATTTGCTTACGTGGGGTTGACCTGGTGGCTACAAGGCCCCATTCGCTTGGACTGGGGTTTACCTGGTGTCTGCAAGGCCCCGTAGCCTTGCCTAGTTACACCTGGTGGCTGCAAGGCCCCATTCGCTTGCCTGGGGTTGACCTGGGGGCTGCAATGCCACATTCACTAGCCTGGGGTTGACCTGGTGGCTGCAAGGCCCTATTCTCTTGCCTGGGGTTGACCTGGTGGCTGCAAGGCCCCATTCGCTTACCTGGGGTTGACCTGGTGGGGGCAAGGCCCCATTCGCTTCCCTGGGGTTGACCTGGTGTCTGCAAGGCCCCATTCGCTTACCTGGGATTGACCTGGTGGCTGCAAGGCCCCTTTCACTTACCTGGGGTTCACCTGGTGGCTGCAAGGCCCCATTAGGCTTGCACGGGGTTGACCTGGTGTCTGCAAGGCCCCATTTGCTTCCCAGGGGTTGACCTGGTGGCTGCAAGGCCCCATTCGCTTACCTGGGGTTGAGCTGGTGGCTGCAAGGCCCCATTCGGTTCTCTGGGGTTGACTCTGGTGGCTGCTAGGCCCCATTCGCTTACTTGGGGTTCACCTGGTGGCTACAAGGCCCCATTCGCTTGGACTGCGTTTACCTGGTGTCTGCAACACCCCGTAGCCTTGTCTAGTTACACCTGGTGGCTGCAAGGCCCCATTCGCTTGCAGGGGGTTGACCTGGGGGCTGCAATGCCACATTCACAAGCCTGGGGTTGACCTGGTGTCTGCAAGGCCCCATTCGCTTCCATTCGGTTGACCTGGAGGCTGCAAGGCCCCATTAGCATACCTAGGGTTGACCTGATGGCTCCAAGGCCACATTCGCTTTGCTCGGGTTGACCTGGTGGCTGCAAGGCTTGCAGGGGGTTGACCTGGTGGCTGCAAAGCCCATTGCTTACGTGGGGTTGACCTGGTGGCTACAAGGCCCCATTCGTTTGGACTCAGTTTACCTGGTGTCTCCAAGGCCCCGTAGCCTTGCCTAGTTACACCTGGTGGCTGCAAGGCCCCATTCGCTTGCAGGGGGTTGACCTGGGGGCTGCAATGCCACATTCACTAGCCTGGGGTTGACCTGGTGGCTGCAAGGCCCTATTCTCTTGCCTGGGGTTCACCGAGTGGCTGCAGGGCCCCATAGGATTCCAGGGGGTTGACCTGGTGGCTGCAAGGCCCCATTCGCTTACCTGGGGTTGACGTGGGCTCCAGGAGTCCTCCTAGGCATGCCTGGGGTTGACCTGGTGCCCAGACTTGCTGCCGCTCGGGGTTTCACTCCCAAACAACCCCGGGAGTGCAGACGCAGGACCCACACAACCCCCAGGGCTTAAGCCTCCATCAAGTGCCCCCCCACCAGAGCTTAAGCCTCCAAGGAGTGCCCCCCGCACCTGGGCCAGGCCCCATATGCTTGCCTGGGGTGACCTGGTGGCTGCAAGGACCCATTCACTTGCATTGGGTTGACCTGGTGGCTGCAAGGCCCCATTCGCTTATCCTGGGGTTGGGTTGCCAGGCCCCACTGGTTGACCTCTGCAAGACCTCCGGAGGGTTACACCTGGTGGCTGCAAGGCTTGCCACCTGGTGGCTGCAAGGCCCCATTCGCTTGCCGGGGGTTGACCTGGGGTTGACCTGGTGGCTGCAAGGCCCCATTCGCTTGCATTGCCTGTTGGGTGGCTGCAAGGCCCCATTCACTTGCCTGGGGTTGACCTGCAAGGCCCCATTCTCTTGCTTGTGGTTGACCTGGTGGCTGCAAGGCCCCATTCGCTTACCTGGGGTTGACCTGGTGGCTGCAAGGACCCATTCGCTTGCATTGGTATGACCTGGTGTCTGCAGGGCCCATTCACTTGCCTGGGTATGACCTGGTGGCTGCAAGGCCCCTTAGGCTTGCCTGAGTTACACCTGGTGGCTGCAAGGCCCCATTGGCTTGCATTGGGTTGACCTGGTGGCTGGCAGGCCCCATTCACTTACCTGGGGTTCACCTGGTGGCTACAAGGCCCCATTCGCTTGCATGGGTTTGACCTGGTGTCTGCAGGGCCCCGTAGTCTTGCCTGAGTTACACCTGGTGGCTGCAAGGCCCCATTCGCTTTGCATTGGGTTGACCTGGTGGCTGCAAGGCCACATTCACAAGCCTGGGGTTGACCTGGTGGCTGCAAGGAAGCATTCACTTGCAGGGGTTGACCTGGTGGCTGCAAGGCCCCATTGGCTTGCACTGTGTTGACCTGGAGGCTGCAAGGCCCCATTAGCTTACCTGGGGTTGACCTGGTGGCTCCAGGGCCCCATTCGCTTGCCGGGGTTGACCTGGTGCCTGCAAGGCCCCATTCGCTTACCTGGGATTGACCTGGTGGCTGCAAGGCCCCTTTCACTTACCTGGGGTTGACCTGGTGGCTGCAAGGCCCCATAGGCTTGCAGGGGGTTGACCTGGTGTCTGCAAGGCCCCATTACCTGGGGTTGCTTGGCGGCAAGTACACATTCGGTTGCATTGTGTTGACCTGGTGTCTGCAAGGCCCCATTCCCCTGGGATTGACCTGGTGGCTGCAAGGCCCCTTTCACTTACCTGGGGTTGACTTGGTGGCTGCCAGGCCCCATTCGCTTACTTGGGGTTCACCTGGTGGCTACAAGGCCCCATTCGCTTGGACTGGGTTTACCTGGTGTCTGCAACGCCCCGTAGCCTTGTCTAGTTACACCTGGTGGCTGCAAGGCCCCATTCGCTTGCAGGGGGTTGACCTGGGGGCTGCAAGGCCCCATTCGCTTCCATTGGGTTGACCTGGAGGCTGCAAGGCCCCATTAGCCTACCTAGGGTTGACCTGATGGCTCCAAGGCCACATTCGCTTTGCTCGGGTGGACCTGGTGGCTGCAAGGCCCCATTCGCTTGCATTGTGTTCGCCTGGAGGCTGCAAGGCCCCATTAGCTTACCTGGGGTTGACCTGGTGGCTGCAAGGCCCCATTCGCTTGCCGGGGGTTGACCTGGTGGCTTCAAAGCCCATTCACTTACGTGGGGTTCACCTGGTGGCTGCAAGGCCCCATTCGCTTGCATGGGGTTGACCTGGTGGCTGCAGATTCACTAGCCTGGGGTTGACCTGGTGGCTGCAAGGCCCTATTCTCTTGCCTGGGGTTCACCTGAGTGGCTGCAAGGCCCCATAGGCTTCCAGGGGGTTGACCTGGTGGCTGCAAGGCCCCATTCGCTTGCCTGGGGTTGACGTGGGCTCCAGGAGTCCTCCTAGGCATGCCTGGGGTTGACCTGGTGCCCAGACTTGCTGCCGCTCGGGGTTTCACTCCCAAACAACCACCGGGAGTTCAGACGCAGGACCCACACAACCCCCAGGGCTTAAGCCTCCATCAAGTACCCCCCCAAAAGAGCTTAAGCCTCCAAGGAGTGCCCCCCGCTGGGCCAGGCCCCATATGCTTGCCTGGGGTGACCTGGTGGCTGCAAGGACCCATTCACTTGCCTGGGGTTGACCTGGTGGCTGCAAGGCCCTATTAAGCTTGCCTGGGGTTGACCTGGTGGCTGCAAGGCCCCATTCGCTTTGCACTGGGGGCAAGGTGCTTCTCTGGGGTTGACCTGGTTGCTGCAAGGCCCCATTCGCTTACCTGGGGTTGACCTGGTGGCTGCAAGGCCCCATTCACTTACCTGGGGTTCACCTGGTGGCTGCAGGGCCCCATAGGCTTGCACGGGGTTGACCTGGTGTCTGCAAGGCCCCATTCGCTTACCTGGGGTTGACCTGGTGGCTGCAAGGCCCCATTAGGCTTGCCTGGGGTTGACCTGGTGGCTGCAAGGCCCCATTCGCTTACCTGGGGTTGACCTGGTGGCTGCAAGGCCCCATTCGCTTACTTGGGGTTCACCTGGTGGCTGCAAGGCCCCATTCGCTTGGACTGGGGTTTACCTGGTGTCTGCAACCTGGTGTCTGCAACGCCCCGTAGCCTTGTCTAGTTACACCTGGTGGCTGCAAGGCCCCATTCGCTTGCAGGGGGTTGACCTGGGGGCTGCAATGCCACATTCACAAGCCTGGGGTTGACCTGGTGGCTGCAAGGCCCCATTCGCTTCCATGGGGTTGACCTGGAGGCTGCAAGGCCCCATTAGCATACCTAGGGTTGACCTGATGGCTGCAAGGCCACATTCGCTTTGCTCGGGGTTGACCTGGTGGCTGCAAGGCCCCATTCGCTTGCATTGGGGGTTGACCTGGTGGCTGCAAGGCCCGCCTTACGTGGGGTTGACCTGGTGGCTGCAAGGCCCCATTCGCTTGGACTCAGTTGACCTGGTGTCTCCAAGGCCCCATTAAGCCTTGCCAAGGGTGCCCCCCGCACCTGGTGGCTGCAAGGCCCCATTCGCTTGCAGGGGGTTGACCTGGGGGCTGCAATGCCACATTGCTTAGCCTGGGGTTGACCTGGTGGCTGCAAGGCCCCATTCTCTTGCCTGGGGTTGACCTGGTGGCTGCAAGGCCCCATTCGCTTGCAGGGGGTTGACCTGGTGGCTGCAAGGCCCCATTCGCTTGCCTGGGGTTGACGTGTGGCTGCAAGGCCCCAGTCTTCCTAGGTTGCCTGGGGTTGACCTGGTGCCCAGGCCCCATTGCTGCCGCTCGGGGTTTCACTGGGGTTGACCTGGTGGCTGCAGGACCCACACAACCCCCATTTGGGCTTAACCTCCTGCAAGTGCCCCCCCACCAGAGCTTAAGCCTCCAAGGAGTTGACCCGCACCTGTCTGCCAGGCCCCATATGCTTGCCTGGGGTGACCTGGTGGCTGCAAGGCCCCATTGGCTTGCATTGGGTTGACCTGGTGGCTGCAAGGCCCCATTCGCTTGCCTGGGGTTGACGTGGTGGCTGCAAGGCCCCATTCGCTTTCCCCTTGAGGCACTTGCCTGGGGTTGACCTGGTGGCTGCAAGGCCCCATTCGCTTACATTGGGGTTGACCTGGTGGCTGCAAGGCCCCATTAACTTACCTGGGGTTGACCTGGTGGCTGCAAGGCCCCATTCGCTTGCCGGGGGTTGACCTGGTGTCTGCAAGGTCCCATTCTCTTGCCTGGGGTTGACCTGGTGGCTGCAAGGCCCCATAGGCTTGCCAGGGGGTTGACCTGGTGGCTGCAAGGCCCCATTCGGCTTCTGGGGTTGACCTGGTGGCTCCAGGCCCCATTCGTTTCCTGGGGTTCACCTGGTGGCCCAAGGCCGCCATTCGTTTTCCCAAACAACCTGGGTTTGCACCTGGTGGACCCACAAAACTGCAGGGGGCCCCATAGTGCCCTTGCCAGAGTTACACCTGGTGGCTGCAAGGCCCCATTGCTTGCCTGGGGTTGACCTGGTGGCTGCAAGGCCCCATTCCCTTGCTTTGGGTTGACCTGGTGGCTGCAAGGAAGCATTCACTTGCAGGGGTTGACCTGGTGGCTGCAAGGCCCCATTGGCTTGCATTGTGTTGACCTGGAGGCTGCAAGGCCCCATTAGCTTACCTGGGGTTGACCTGGTGGCTGCAAGGCCCCATTCGCTTGCTGGGGTTGACCTGGTGGCTGCAAGGCCCCATTCGCTTACTTGGGGTTGACCTGGTGGCTGCAAAGCCCCATTTGCTTACCTGGGGTTGACCTGGTGGGCAAGGCCCCATGCTTGCATTGGGTTGACCTGGTGTCTGCAAGGCCCCGTTCCTTACCTAGTTACACCTGGTGGCTGCAAGGCCCCATTCGCTTGCAGGGGGTTGACCTGGGGGCTGCAAGGCCCCATTCACTTAGCCTGGGGTTGACCTGGTGGCTGCAAGGCCCCATTCGCTTGCTGGGGTTGACCTGGTGGCTGCAGGGCCCCATTCGCTTCCTTGGGGTTGACCTGGTGGCTGCAAGGCCCCATTCGCTTAGCTTACCGGGCTTGAGTTACACCTGGTGGCTGCAAGGCCCCATTCGCTTGCCGGGGGTTGACCTGGTGGCTGCAAAGCCCATCCGCTTACGTGGGGTTGACCTGGTGGCTGCAAGGCCCTATTCTCTTGCCTGGGGTTCACCTGGTGGCTGCAGGGCCCCATAGGCTTCCAGGGGGTTGACCTGGTGGCTGCAAGGCCCCATTCGCTTACCTGGGGTTGACGTGGGCTCCAGAAGTCCTCCTAGGCACGCCTGGGGTTGACCTGGTGCCCAGACTTGCTGCCGCTCGGGGTTTCACTCCCTTAACAACCACCGGGAGTGCAGACGCAGGACCCACACAACCCCCAGGGCTTAAGCCTCCATCAAGTGCCCCCCCACCAGAGCTTAAGCCTCCAAGGAGTGCCCCCCGCACCTGGGCCAGGCCCCATATGCTTGCCTGGGGTGACCTGGTGGCTGCAAGGACCCATTCCCTTGCATTGGGTTGACCTGGTGGCTGCAAGGCCCCATTCTCTTGCCTGGGGTTGGCGTGGTGGCTGCAAGGCCCCATTCGCTTACCTGGGGTTGACCTGGTGGCTGCAAGGACCCATTTGCTTGCATGGGGTATGACCTGGTGTCTGCAGGCCCCATTCACTTGCCTGGGTTGACCTGGTGGCTGCAAGGCCCCGTAGGCTTGCCTGGTTACACCTGGTGGCTGCAAGGCCCCATTCGCTTGCCTGGGGTTGACCTGGTGGCTGCAAGGCCCCATTCGCTTACCTGGGGTTGACCTGGTGGCTGCAAGGGCCCCATAGGCTTGCAGGGGGTTGACCTGGTGGCTGCAAGGCCCCATTCGCTTACCTGGGGTTGACCTGGTGGCTGCAAGGCCCCATTCGCTTACCTTGGGGTTGAACCTGGTGGGCAAGGCCCCATTCGCTTGCATTGTGTTGACCTGGTCTAGTGGCTGCAAGGCCCCATTCGGTTGCTCTGGGGTTGACCTGGTGGCTGCAAGGCCCCATTCACAAGCCTGGGGTTGACCTGGTGGCTGCAAGGCCCCATTCGCTTCCTGGGTTGACCTGGTGGCTGCAAGGCCCCATTAGCCTTACCTAGGGTTGACCTGGTGGCTGCAAGGCCCCATTCGCTTGCAGGGGGTTGACCTGGTGGCTGCAAGGCCCCATTCACAAGCCTGGGGTTGACCTGGTGGCTGCAAGGCCCCATTTGCTTACCATGGGGTTGACCTGGTGGCTGCAAGGCCCCATTAGCTTACCTAGGGTTGACCTGGTGGCTGCAAGGCCCCATTCGCTTGCCTGGGGTTGACCTGGTGGCTGCAAGGCCCCATTCGCTTGCAGGGGGTTGACCTGGTGGCTGCAAGGCCCCATTAGCTTACCTGGGGTTGACCTGGTGGCTGCAAGGCCCCATTTCACTTCACCTGGGGTTCACCTGGTGGCTGCAAGGCCCCATTCGCTTACCTGGGGTTTACCCTGGGCTTGCCTGGGGTTTGTGCCCACACCTGGTGGCTGCAAGGCCCCATTCGCTTGCCGGGGGTTGACCTGGTGGCTGCAAGGCCACATTCGCTTACGTGGGGTTGACCTGGTGGTGGCTGCAAGGCCCTATTCTCTTGCCTGGGGTTCACCTGGTGGCTGCAGGGCCCCATAGGCTTCCAGGGGGTTGACCTGGTGGCTGCAGGGCCCCATTCGCTTCCTGGGGTTGACGTGGGCTCCAGAAGTCCTCCTAGGCATGCCTGGGGTTGACCTGGTGCCCAGACTTGCTGCCGCTCGGGGTTTCACTCCCAAACAACCACCGGGAGTGCAGACGCAGGACCCACACAACCCCCAGGGGCTTTAGCCTCCATCAAGTGCCCCCCCACCAGAGCTTAAGCCTCCAAGGAGTGCCCCCCGCACCTGGGCCAGGCCCCATATGCTTGCCTGGGGTGACCTGGTGGCTGCAAGGACCCATTCGCTTGCATTGGGTTGACCTGGTGGCTGCAAGGCCCCATTCTCGTGCTTCTGCTTGACGTGGTGGCTGCAAGGCCCCATTCGCTTTCCTGGGGTTGACGTGGTCTCCAAAGGTCCCCTTAGGCTTGCCTGGGGTTGACCTGGTGGCTGCAAGGCCCCATTCGCTTGCCTGGGGTTGACCTGGCAGCTGCAAGGCCCCATTCGCTTACCTGGGGTTGACCTGGTGGCTGCAAGGCCCCATTTGCTTGCCTGGGGTTGACCTGGTGGCTGCAAGGCCCATTCGCTTGCCATTGGTATGACCTGGTGGCTGCAAGGCCCCATTAGGCTTGCCTGGGTTGACCTGGTGGCTGCAAGGCCCCATTAGGCTTGCAGGGGGTTGACCTGGTGTCTGCAAGGCCCCATTCGCAAGCCTGGGGTTGACCTGGTGGCTGCAAGGAAGCATTCACTTGCCTGGGGTTGACCTGGTGGCTGCAAGGCCCCATTCGCTTGGACTGGGTTTACCTGGTGTCTGCAAGGCCCCGTAGCCTTGCCTAGTTACACCTGGTGGCTGCAAGGCCCCATTCGCTTACCTGGGGTTGACCTGGTGGCTGCAAGGCCCCATTAGGCTTGCCTTGGGGTTGACCTGGTGGCTGCAAGGCCCCATTCGCTTACCTGGGGTTGACCTGGTGGCTGCAAGGCCCCATTACCTGGGCTTACCTGGGGTTGACCTGGTGGCTGCAAGGCCCCATTCGCTTGCATTGGGTTGACCTGGTGTCTGCAAGTCCCCATTCGCTTACCTGGGATTGACCTGGTGGCTGCAAGGCCCCATTCGCTTCCATTGGGTTGACCTGGTGGCTGCAAGGCCCCATAGCTTACCAGGGTTGACCTGGTGGCTGCAAGGCCCCATTCGCTTTGCTGGGGTTGACCTGGTGGCTGCAAGGCCCCATTCGCTTGCATTGGGTTCACCTGGTGGCTGCAAGGCCCCATTCGCTTGGAGGTTACACCTGGTGCAAGGCCCCATTAGCTTGCGTGGGGTTGACCTGGTGGCTGCAAGGCCCCATTCGCTTGCCTGGGGTTGACCTGGTGGCTGCAAGGCCCCATTCGCTTTGTGGGTTGACCTGGTGGCTGCAAGGCCCCATTAGCTTACCTGGGTTGACCTGGTGGCTGCAAGGCCCCATTCGCTTGCCGGGGGTTGACCTGGTGGCTGCAAAGCCCATCCGCTTACGTGGGGTTGACCTGGTGGCTGCAAGGCCCTATTCTCTTGCCTGGGGTTCACCTGGTGGCTGCAGGGCCCCATAGGCTTCCAGGGGGTTGACCTGGTGGCTGCAGGGCCCCATTCGCTTCCTGGGGTTGACGTGGGCTCCAGAAGTCCTCCTAGGCACGCCTGGGGTTGACCTGGTGCCCAGACTTGCTGCCGCTCGGGGTTTCACTCCCAAACAACCACCGGGAGTGCAGATGCAGGACCCACACAACCCCCAGGGGCTTTAGCCTCCATCAAGTGCCCCCCACCAGAGCTTAAGCCTCCAAGGAGTGCCCCCCGCACCTGGGCCAGGCCCCATATGCTTGCCTGGGGTGACCTGGTGGCTGCAAGGACCCATTCCCTTGCATTGGGTTGACCTGGTGGCTGCAAGGCCCCATTCGCTTCGCTGGTGTCCCCATTAGGCATTGGGTTGACCTGGTGTCTGCAAGGCGCCGGAGGCTTGCCTCAGTTACACCTGATGGCTGCAAGGCCCCATTCAGTTGCCTGGGGTTGACCTGGTGTCTGCAAGGCCCTCCGTTCTCTTGCCTGGGGTTGACCTGGTGGCTGCAAGGCCCCATTCTCTTGCTGTGGTTGACCTGGTGGCTGCAAGGCCCCATTCGCTTACCTGGGGTTGACCTGGTGGCTGCAAGGACCCATTTGCTTGCATTGGTATGACCTGGTGTCTGCAGGGCCCATTCACTTGCCTGGGTATGACCTGGTGGCTGCAAGGCCCCCTAGGCTTGCCTGAGTTACACCTGGTGGCTGCAAGGCCCCATTGGCTTGCATTGGGTTGACCTGGTGGCTGGCAGGCCCCATTCACTTACCTGGGGTTGACCTGGTGGCTGCAAGGCCCCATTCGCTTGCATTGTGTTGACCTGGTGGCAAGGCCCCATTCACTTACCTGGGGTGCAAGGCCCCACCTGGTGGCTGCAAAGCTTGCCTGGGGTTGACCTGGTGGCTGCAAGGCCCCATTCGCTTGCCTGGGGTTGACCTGGTGGCTGCAAGGCCCCATAGGCTTGCAGGGGGTTGACCTGGTGGCTGCAAGGCCCCATTCGCTTACCTGGGTTTGACCTGGTGGCTGCAAGGCCCCATTGCTTACCTGGGGTTGACCTGGTGGGGGCAAGTACCCATTCGCTTGCATTGGGTTGACCTGGTGCTGCAAGGCCCCATTCGCTTACCTGGGGTTGACCTGGTGGCTGCAAGGCCCCATTCGCTTGCCTGGGGTTGACCTGGTGGCTGCAGGGCCCCATAGGCTTCCTTGGGGTTGACCTGGTGGCTGCAAGGCCCCATTCGCTTACCTGGGGTTGACCTGGTGGCTGCAAGGCCCCATTCAAGGCATTTACCTGGGGTTGACCTGGTGGCTGCAAGGCCCCATTCGCTTGCTCTGGGGTTGACCTGGTGGCTGCAAGGCCCCATTCGCTTACATTGGGGTTCACCTGGTGGCTACAAGGCCCCATTCGCTTGGACTCAGTTTACCTGGTGTCTGCAAGGCCCGTAGCCTTGCCTAGTTACACCTGGTGGCTGCAAGGCCCCATTCGCTTGCAGGGGGTTGACCTGGGGGCTGCAATGCCACATTCACTAGCCTGGGGTTGACCTGGTGGCTGCAAGGCCCTATTCTCTTGCCTGGGGTTCACCGAGTGGCTGCAGGGCCCCATAGGATTCCAGGGGGTTGACCTGGTGGCTGCAAGGCCCCATTCGCTTACCTGGGGTTGACGTGGGCTCCAGAAGTCCTCCTAGGCATGCCTGGGGTTGACCTGGTGCCCAGACTTGCTGCCGCTCGGGGTTTCACTCCCAAACAACCACTGGGAGTGGCTACGCAGGACCCACACAACCCCCAGGGGCTTTAGCCTCCATCAAGTGCCCCCCCAGCGGAGCTTAAGCCTCCAAGGAGTCCCCCCGCACCTTTGCCAGGCCCCATATGCTTGCCTGGGGTGACCTGGTGGCTGCAAGGACCCATTCACTTGCGTTGGGTTGAGTTCGTGGCTGCAAGGCCCCATTCGCTTATATTGGGTTGACCTGGTGGCTGCAAGACCCCGGAGGCTTACCTCAGTTACACCTGATGGCTGCAAGGCGCCATTCAGTTACCTGGGGTTGACCTGGTGTCTGCAAGGCCCCACCTGGGGTTGACCTGTTGGCTGCAAGGCCCCATTCTCTTGCTTGTGGTTGACGTAGTGGCTGCAAGGCCCCATTCGCTTACCTGGGGTTGACCTGGTGGCTGCAAGGACCAATTCGCATGCATTGGTATGACCTGGTGTCTGCAGGGCCCATTCACTTGCCTGGGTATGACTTGGTGGCTGGAAGGCCCCTTAGGCTTGTCTGAGTTACACCTGGTGGCTGCAAGGCCCCATTGGCTTGCATTGGGTTGACCTGGTGACTGGCAGGCCCCATTGACTTACCTGGGGTTCACCAGGTGGCTAGAAGGCCCCATTCGCTTGCATGGGTTTGACCTGGTGTCTGCAGGGCCCCGTAGTCTTGCCGGAGTTACACTTGGTGGCTGCAAGTACCCATTCGGTTGCATTGGGTTGACCTGGTGGCTGCAAGGCCACATTCACAAGCCTGGCGTTGACCTGGTGGCTGCAAGGAAGCATTCACTTGCAGGGGTTGACCTGGTGGCTGCAAGGCCCCATTCGTTTGCACTGTGTTGACCTGGAGGCTGCAAGGCCCCATTAGCTTACCTGGGGTTGACCTGGTGGCTCCAGGGCCCCATTCGCTTGCCGGGGATAGACCTGGGCCTGCAAGGCCCCATTCGCTTACCTGGGATTGACCTGGTGTCTGCAAGGCCCCTTTCACTTACCTGGGGTTCACCTGGTGGCTGCAGGGCCCCATAGGCTTGCAGGGGGTTGACCTGGTGTCTGCAAGGCCCCATTCGCTTACCTGGGGTTGACCTGGTGGCGGCAAGTACACATTCGGTTGCATTGTGTTGACCTGGTGTCTGCAAGGCCCCATTCACTTACCTGGGATTGACCTGGTGGCTGCAAGGCCCCTTTCACTTACCTGGGGTTGACTTGGTGGCTGCCAGGCCCCATTCGCTTACTTGGGGTTCACCTGGTGGCTACCAGGCCCCATTCGCTTGGACTGGGTTTACCTGGTGTCTGCAACGCCCCGTAGCCTTGTCTAGTTACACCTGGTGGCTGCAAGGCCCCTTTCGCTTGCAGGGGGTTGACCTGGGGGCTGAAAGGCCTCATTCGCTTCCATTGGGTTGACCTGGAGGCTGCAAGGCCCCATTAGCCTACCTAGGGTTGACCTGATGGCTCCAAGGCCACAATCGCTTTGCTCGGGTGGACCTGGTGGCTGCAAGGCCCCATTCGCTTGCATTGTGTTCGCCTGGAGGCTGCAAGGCCCCATTAGCTTACCTGGGGTTGACCTGGTGGCTCCAAGGGCCCATTCGCTTGCCGGGTTTTGACCTGGTGGCTTCAAAGCCCATTCACTTACGTGGGGTTCACCAGGTGGCTGCAAGGCCCCATTCGCTTGCATGGGGTTGACCCGGTGGCTGCAATTCCAGATTCACTAGCCTGGGGTTGACCTGGTGGCTGCAAGGCCCTATTCTCTTGCCTGGGGTTCACCGAGTGGCTGCAGGGCCCCATAGGATTCCAGGGGGTTGACCTGGTGGCTGCAAGGCCCCATTCGCTTAGCTGGGGTTGACGTGGGCTCCAGGAGTCCTCCTAGGCATGCCTGGGGTTGACCTGGTGCCCAGACTTGCTGCCGCTCGGGGTTTCACTCCCAAACAACCACCGGGAGTTCAGACGCAGGACCCACACAACCCCCAGGGCTTAAGCCTCCATCAAGTACCCCCCCAAAAGAGCTTAAGCCTCCAAGGAGTGCCCCCCGCACGTGGGCCAGGCCCCATATGCTTGCCTGGGGTGACCTGGTGGCTGCAAGGACCCATTCAGTTGCAGGGGGTTGACCTGGTGGCTGCAAAGTCCTATAAGCTTACCTGGGGTTGACCTGGTGGCTCCAAGGCCCCATTCGCTTGCACTGGTATGACCTGGTTGCTGCAAAGCCCATCCGCTTACGTGGGGTTTACCTGGTCGCTGCAAGGCCCCATTCGATTACCTGGGGTTGACCTGGTGGCGGTTAAGTACCCATTAGGTTGCATTGGGTTGTCCTGGTGTCTGCAAGGCCCCATTCGCTTACCTGGGGTTCACCTGGTGGCTGCAGGGCCCCTTAGGCTTGCACGGGGTTGACCTGGTGTCTGCAAGGCCCCATTCGCTTACCTGGGGTTGACCTGGTGGCTGCAAGGCCGCATTCGCTTATCTGGGGTTGACTTGCTGGCTGCCAGGCCCCATTCGCTTACTTGGGGTTCACCTGGTGTCTGCAACGCCCCGTAGCCTGTCTAGTTACACCTGGTGGCTGCAAGGCCCCATTCTCTTGCAGGGGGTTGACCTGGGGGCTGCAATTCCACATTCACTTGCCTGGGGTTGACCTGGTGGCTGCAAGGCCCCATTCGCTTGCTTGGGTTGACCTGGTGGCTGCAAGGCCCCATTCGCTTTCCTGCAAGGAGTTGACCTGGTCTCCAAAAGTCCCATTAGGCATGCCTGGGGTTGACCTGGTGGCTGCAAGGCCCCATTCGCTTGCATTGGTTGACCTGGTGGCTGCAAAGCCCCATTAGCTTACCTGGGGTTGACCTGGTGGCTGCAAGGCCCCATTCTGCAGGTAAGCCCCTTGCCTGGGGTTGACCTGGTGGCTGCAAGGCCCATTCGCTTGCTTGGGTTGACCTGGTGGCTGCAAGGCCCATTCGCTTACCTGGGGTTGACCTGGTGGCTGCAAGGCCCCATTCGCTTGCATTGGTTGACCTGGTGTCTGCAAGGGCCCATTCACTTGTCTGGGTTGACCTGGTGGCTGCAAGGCCCCATTAGGCTTGCCTGGGTTACACCTGGTGGCTGCAAGGCCCCATTGGCTTGCCTGGGGTTGACCTGGTGGCTGCAGGCCCCATTCGACTTACCTGGGGTTCACCTGGTGGCTGCAAGGCCCCATTCGCTTGCATGGGTTTGACCTGGTGTCTGCAGGGCCCCGTAGTCTTGCCTGAGTTACACCTGGTGGCTGCAAGGCCCCATTCACTTGCAGGGGGTTGACCTGGTGGCTTCCAGGCCCCATTCGCTTAAGCCTGGGGTTCACCTGGTGGCTGCAAGGCCCCATTCGCTTGCATTGGGGTGACCTGGTGGCTGCAAGGCCCCATTAGGCTTGCCTAAGGGGTTGACCTCATGGCTGCAAGGCCCCATTAAGTTGCCTGGGGTTGACCTGGTGGCTGCAAGGCCCCATTCGCTTGTCTGGGGTTGACCTGGTGGCTGCAAGGCCCCATTCGCTTGCTTGGGGTTGACCTGGTGGCTGCAAGGCCCCATTCGCTTTCATTGTGTTCACCTGGAGGCTGCAAAGCCCCATTAGCTTACCTGGGGTTGACCTGGTGGCTCCAAGGCCCCATTCGCTTGCCGGGGGTTGACCTGGTGGCTGCAAAGCCCATTCGCTTACTGGGGTTGACCTGGTGGCTGCAAGGCCCTATTCTCTTGCCTGGGGTTCACCTGGTGGCTGCAGGGCCCCATAGGCTTCCAGGGGGTTGACCTGGTGGCTGCAAGGCCCCATTCGCTTACCTGGGGTTGACGTGGGCTCCAGAAGTCCTCCTAGGCACGCCTGGGGTTGACCTGGTGCCCAGACTTGCTGCCGCTCGGGGTTTCACTCCCAAACAACCACCGGGAGTGCAGACGCAGGACCCACACAACCCCCAGGGGCTTTAGCCTCCATCAAGTGCCCCCCCACCAGAGCTTAAGCCTCCAAGGAGTGCCCCCCGCACCTGGGCCAGGCCCCATATGCTTGCCTGGGGTGACCTGGTGGCTGCAAGGACCCATTCCCTTGCATTGGGTTGACCTGGTGGCTGCAAGGCCCCATTCGCTTGCATTGGGTTGACCTGGTGTCTGCAAGGCCCCGGAGGCTTGCCTCAGTTACACCTGATGGCTGCAAGGCCCCATTCTTCTGGGGTTGCCTGGGGCTGATTCTCTTGCCTGGGGTTGACCTGTGGCTGCAAGGCCCCATTCTCTTGCTTGTGGTTGACCTGGTGGCTGCAAGGCCCCATTCGCTTACCTGGGGTTGACCTGGTGGCTGCAAGGACCCATTTGCTTGCATTGGTATGACCTGGTGTCTGCAGGGCCCATTCACTTGCCTGGGTATGACTTGGTGGCTGGAAGGCCCCTAGGCTTGTGAGTTACACCTGGTGGCTGCAAGGCCCCATTGGCTTGCATTGGGTTGACCTGGTGACTGGCAGGCCCCATTGACTTACCTGGGGAGGTGGCTGCAAGGCCCCATTCGCTTGCATGGGTTTGACCTGGTGTCGAGTTACACTTGGTGGCTGCAAGTACCCATTCGGTTGCATTGGGTTGACCTGGTGGCTGCAAGGCCCATTCACAAGCCTGGGGTTGACCTGGTGGCTGCAAGGAAGCATTCACTTGCAGGGGTTGACCTGGTGGCTGCAAGGCCCCATTTTGCACTGTGTTGACCTGGAGGCTGCAAGGCCCCATTAGCTTACCTGGGGTTGACCTGGTGGCTGCAGGGCCCCATTCGCTTGCCTAGACCCTGCAAGGCCCCATTCGCTTACCTGGGATTGACCTGGTGGCTGCAAGGCCCCTTTCACTTACCTGGGGTTCACCTGGTGGCTGCAGGGCCCCATAGGCTTGCAGGGGGTTGACCTGGTGTCTGCAAGGCCCCATTCGCTTACCTGGGGTTGACCTGGTGGCTGCAAGGCCCCATTCGCTTGCCTGGGGTTGACCTGGTGGCTGCAAGGCCCCATTCGCTTACCTGGGGTTGACCTGGTGGCTGCAAGGCCCCATTCGGCTTCTCTGGGGTTGACTTGGTGGCTGCCAGGCCCCATTCGTTTTACTTGGGGTTCACCTGGTGGCTACAAGGCCCCATTCGCTTTGACTGCGTTTACCTGGTGTCTGCAACGCCCCATAGCCTTGTCTAGTTACACCTGGTGGCTGCAAGGCCCCATTAGCTTGCACGGGGTTGACCTGGGGGCTGAAAGGCCCATTCGCTTCCATTGGGTTGACCTGGGGGCTGCAATGCCACATTCACAAGCCTGGGGTTGACCTGGTGGCTGCAAGGCCCCATTCGCTTCCATTGGGTTGACCTGCAGGCTGCAAGGCCCCATTAGCCTACCTAGGGTTGACCTGATGGCTCCAAGGCCAACCTGGGGTTGACGTGGGCTCCAGAAGTCCTCCTAGGCATGCCTGGGGTTGACCTGGTGCCCAGACTTGCTGCCGCTCGGGGTTTCACTCCCAAACAACCACCGGGAGTGCAGACGCAGGACCCACACAACCCCCAGGGCTTAAGCCTCCATCAAGTGCCCCCCCACCAGAGCTTAAGCCTCCAAGGAGTGCCCCCCGCACCTGGGCCAGGCCCCATTCGCTTGCTCTGGGGTTGACCTGGTGGCTGCAAGGCCCCATTCACTTCCCGAGGGTTGACCTGGTGGCTGCAAGGCCCCATTTGCTTACGTGGGGTTGACCTGGTGGCTACAAGGCCCCATTTGCTTGGACTCAGTTTACCTGGTGTCTCCAAGGCCCCGTAGCCTTGCCTAGTTACACCTGGTGGCTGCAAGGCCCCATTCGCTTGCAGGGGGTTGACCTGGGGGATGCAATGCCACATTCACTAGCCTGGGGTTGACCTGGTGGCTGCAAGGCCCTATTCTCTTGCCTGGGGTTCACCGAGTGGCTGCAGGGCCCCATAGGATTCCAGGGGGTTGACCTGGAGGCTGCAAAGCCCCATTAGCTTACCTGGGCTTGAGCTGGTGGCTCCAAGGCCCCATTCGCTTGCCGGGGGTTGACCTGGTGGCTGCAAAGCCCATCCGCTTACGTGGGGTTGACCTGGTGGCTGCAAGGTCCTATTCTCTTGCCTGGGGTTCACCTGGTGGCTGCAGGGCCCCATAGGCTTCCAGGGGGTTGACCTGGTGGCTGCAGGGCCCCATTCGCTTCCTGGGGTTGACGTGGGCTCCAGTAGTCCTCCTAGGCACGCCTGGGGTTGACCTGGTGCCCAGACTTGCTGCCGCTCGGGGTTTCACTCCCACACAACCACCGGGAGTGTAGACGCAGGACCCACACAACCCCTAGGGGCTTTAGCCTCAATCAAGTGCCCCCCCACCAGAGCTTAAGCCTCCAAGGAGTGCCCCCCACACCTGGGCTAGGCCCCATCTGCTTGCCTGGGGTGACCTGGTGGCTGCAAGGACCCATTCCCTTGCATTGGGTTGACCTGGTGTCTGCAAGGCGCAGGAGGCTTGCCTCAGTTACACCTGATGGCTGCAAGGCCCCATTCAGTTGCCTGGGGTTGACCTGGTGGCTGCAAGGCCCCATTCTCTTGCTTGTGGTTGACCTGGTGGCTGCAAGGTCCCATTCGCTTACCTGGGGTTGACCTGGTGCCTGCAAGGACCCATTTGCTTGCACTGGTATGACCTGGTGTCTGCAGGACCCATTCACTTGCCTGGAATGACCTGGTGGCTGCAAGGCCCCGTAGGCTTGCCTGAGTTACACCTTGTGGGTGCAAGGCCCCATTGGCTTGCATTGGGTTGACCTGGTGGCTAGCAGGCCTCATTCACTTACCTGGGGTTCACCTGGTGGCTACAAGGCCCCATTCGCTTCCCTGGGGTTGACCTGGTGGCTTCAAGGCCCCATTCGCTTCCCTGGGGTTGACCTGGTGGCTGCAAGGCCCCATTCGGTTCTCTGGGGTTGACTCGGTGGCTGCCAGGCCCCATTCGTTTACTTGGGGTTAACCTGGTGGCTACAAGGCCCCATTCGCTTGGACTGCGTTTACCTGGTGTCTGCAATGCCCCGTAGCGTTGTCTAGTTACACCTGGTGGCTGCAAGGCCCCATTCGCTTGCAGGGGGTTGACCTGGGGGCTGCAATGCCACATTCACAAGCCTGGGGTTGACCTGGTGGCTGCAAGGCCCCATTCGCTTCCATTGGGTTGACCTGCAGGCTGCAAGGCCCCATTAGCCTACCTAGGGTTGACCTGATGGCTCCAAGGCCACATTCGCTTTGCTCGGGTTGACCTGGTGGCTGCAAGGCCCCATTCGCTTGTCGGGGGTTGACCTGGTGGCTGCAAAGCCCATTTGCTTACGTGGGGTTGACCTGGTGGCTACAAGGCCCCGCTTGGACTCAGTTTACCTGGTGTCTCCAAGGCCCCGTAGCCTTGCCTAGTTACACCTGGTGGCTGCAAGGCCCCATTCGCTTGCAGGGGGTTGACCTGGGGGCTGCAATGCCACATTCACTAGCCTGGGGTTGACCTGGTGGCTGCAAGGCCCTATTCTCTTGCCTGGGGTTCACCGAGTGGCTGCAGGGCCCCATAGGATTCCAGGGGGTTGACCTGGTGGCTGCAAGGCCCCATTCGCTTACCTGGGGTTGACGTGGGTTCCAGAAGTCCTCCTAGGCATGCCTGGGGTTGACCTAGTGCCCAGACTTGCTGCCGCTCGGGGTTTCACTCCCAAACAACCTCCGGGAGTGCAGACGCAGGACCCACACAACCCCCAGGGCTTAAGCCTCCATCAAGTGCCCCCCCACGAGAGCTTAAGCCTCCAAGGAGTGCCCCCCGCACCTGGGCCAGGCCCCATATGCTTGCCTGGGGTGACCTGGTGGCTGCAAGGACCCATTCACTTGCATTGGGTTGACCTGGTGGCTGCAAAGCCCCATTAGCTTACCTGGGGTTGACCTGGTGGCTCCAAAGGCCCCATTCGCTTGCCTGGGGTTGACCTGGTGGCTGCAAGGCCCCATTCGGTTGACCTGGTGGCTGCAAGGTGGCTTACATTGGGGTTGACCTGCAAAGCAAGGCCCCATTCGCTTGCCGGGGGTTGACCTGGTGGCTGCAAGGCCCGCTTACGTGGGGTTGACCTGGTGGCTGCAAGGTCCTATTCTCTTGCCTGGGGTTCACCTGGTGGCTGCAGGGCCCCATAGGCTTCCAGGGGGTTGACCTGGTGGCTGCAGGGCCCCATTCGCTTCCTGGGGTTGACGTGGGCTCCAGTAGTCCTCCTAGGCACGCCTGGGGTTGACCTGGTGCCCAGACTTGCTGCCGCTCGGGGTTTCACTCCCAAACAACCACCGGGAGTGCAGATGCAGGACCCACACAACCCCCAGGGGCTTTAGCCTCCATCAAGAGCGCCCCCACCAGAGCTTAAGCCTCCAAGGAGTGCCCCCCGCACCTGGGCCAGGCCCCATATGCTTGCCTGGGGTGACCTGGTGGCTGCAAGGACCCATTCCCTTGCATTGGGTTGACCTGGTGGCTGCAAGGCCCCATTCGCTTGCATTGGGTTGACATGGTGTCTGCAAGGCGCCGGAGGCTTGCCTCAGTTACACCTGATGGCTGCAAGGCCCCCTTCAGTTGCCTGGGGTTGACCTGGTGTCTGCAAGGCCCCATTCTCTTGCTTGTGGTTGACCTGGTGGCTGCAAGGCCCCATTCGCTTACCTGGGGTTGACCTGGTGGCTGCAAGGCCCCATTCGCTTGCATGGGGTTGACCTGGTGTCTGCAGGCCCCATTCGCTTACCTGGGTTGACCTGGTGGCTGCAAGGCCCCATTCGCTTGCCTGGGGTTACACCTGGTGGCTGCAAGGCCCCATTCGCTTGCATTGGGTTGACCTGGTGGCTGCAAGGCCCCATTCGCTTACCTGGGGTTGACCTGGTGGCTGCAAGGCCCCATTCGCTTGGCCTGGGGTTGACCTGGTGGCTGCAAGGCCCCATAGGCTTACCTGGGGTTGACCTGGTGGCTGCAAGGCCCCATTCGCTTCCCTGGGGTTGACCTGGTGGCTGCAAGGCCCCATTCACTTGCCTGGGGTTGACCTGGTGGCTGCAAGGCCCCATTCGCTTCTCTGGGGTTGACCTGGTGGCTGCAAGGCCCCATTCGCTTACTTGGGGTTGACCTGGTGGCTGCAAGGCCCCATTCGCTTGGACTGGGTTGACCTGGTGTCTGCAAGCCCCATAGCCTTGTCTAGTTACACCTGGTGGCTTGCCATTCAGTTGCCTGGGGTTGACCTGGTGGCTGGCTGCTTGCCTGGGGTTGACCTGGTGGCTGCAAGGCCCCATTCGCTTGCCTGGGGTTGACCTGGTGGCTGCAAGGCCCCATTCGCTTACCAGGGGTTGACCTGGTGGCTGCAAGGCCCATTCGCTTGCTTGGGTTGACCTGGTGGCTGCAAGGCCCCATTTGCTTACCATTGGGTTCACCTGGAGGCTGCAAGGCATTGCTTACCTGGGGTTGACCTGGTGGCTGCAAGGCCCCATTCGCTTACGTGGGGTTGACCTGGTGGCTGCAAGGCCCCATTAGCTTGCCTGGGGTTGACCTGGTGGCTGCAAGGCCCCATAGGCTTGCCGGGGGTTGACCTGGTGGCTGCAAGGCCCCATTCGCTTACCTGGGGTTGATGGTGGCTGCAAGGACCCATGCGCTTGCATTGGTATGACCTGGTGTCTGCAGGGCCCATTCACTTGCCTGGGTATGACCTGGTGGCTGCAAGGCCCCGTAGGCTTGCCTGAGTTACACCTGGTGGCTGCAAGGCCCCATTGGCTTGCATTGGGTTGACCTGGTGGCTGGCAGGCCCCATTCACTTACCTGGGGTTCACCTGGTGGCTACAAGGCCCCATTCGCTTGCATGGGTTTGACCTGGTGTCTGCAGGGCCCCATAGGCTTGCCTGAGTTACACCTGGTGGCTGCAAGGCCCCATTCGCTTGCAGGGGGTTGACCTGGTGGCTGCAAGGCCACATTCACAAGCCTGGGGTTGACCTGGTGGCTGCAAGGAAGCATTCACTTGCAGGGGTTGACCTGGTGGCTGCAAGGCCCCATTTGCTTGCACTGTGTTGACCTGGAGGCTGCAAGGCCCCATTAGCTTACCTGGGGTTGACCTGGTGGCTGCAAGGCCCCATTCGCTTGCCTGGGGTTGACCTGGTGGCTGCAAGGCCCCATTCGCTTACCTGGGGTTGACCTGGTGGCTGCAAGGCCCCATTCGCTTACCTGGGGTTGACCTGGTGGCTGCAAGGCCCCTTGCAGGCTTGCCTGGTGGGGTTGACCTGGTGGCTGCAAGGCCCCATTCGCTTACCTGGGGTTGACCTGGTGGCTGCAAGGCCCCATTCGCTTGCCTGGGGTTGACCTGGTGGCTGCAAGGCCCCATTCGCTTGCCTGGGGTTGACCTGGTGGCTGCAAGGCCCCATTCGCTTACTTGGGGTTGACCTGGTGGCTACAAGGCCCCATTCGCTTGGACTGGGTTTACCTGGTGTCTGCAAGGCCCCATAGCCTTGTCTAGTTACACCTGGTGGCTGCAAGGCCCCATTCGCTTGCAGGGGGTTGACCTGGGGGCTGCAATGCCACATTCACAAGCCTGGGGTTGACCTGGTGGCTGCAAGGCCCCATTCGCTTCCATTGGGTTGACCTGGAGGCTGCAAGGCCCCATTCGCTTACCTAGGGTTGACCTGGTGGCTGCAAGGCCCCATTCGCTTGCCGGGGGTTGACCTGGTGGCTGCAAGGCCCCATTCGCTTACCTGGGGTTGACCTGGTGGCTGCAAGGCCCCATTAGGCTTGCCTGGGGTTGACCTGGTGGCTGCAAGGCCCCATTCGCTTGCCACGGGGGTTGACCTGGTGGCTGCAAGGCCCCATTCGCTTACCTGGGGTTCACCTGGTGGCTGCAAGGCCCCATTCGCTTGCACTGGGGCCCCCCCACCTGGTGAGGCCCCGTAGGCTGCTTGCCTAGTTGACCTGGTGGCTGCAAGGCCCCATTCCCTTGCCTGGGTTGCCCCATTCGCTTACCTGGGGTTGACCTGGTGGCTGCAAGGCCCCATTAGGCTTGCCTGGGGTTGACCTGGTGGCTGCAAGGCCCCATTCTCTTGCCTGGGGTTGACCTGGTGGCTGCAAGGCCCCATTCGCTTACCTGGGGTTGACCTGGTGGCTGCAAGGCCCCATTCTTGCTGGTTGACCCTGGGGTTGACCTGGTGGCTGCAAGGCCCCATTCGCTTGCATTGGGTTGACCTGGTGGCTGCAAGGCCCCATTAGCTTGCCTGGGTTGACCTGGTGGCTGCAAGGCCCCATTCACTTGCCTGGGGTTGACCTGGTGGCTGCAAGGCCCCATTCGCTTGCCCTGGGGTTCACCTGGTGGCTGCAAGGCCCCATTCGCTTACCTGGGGTTGACCTGGTGGCTGCAAGGCCCCATTCGCTTGCCTGGGGTTGACCTGGTGGCTGCAAGGCCCCATTCGCTTACTTGGGGTTGACCTGGTGGCTACAAGGCCCCATTCGCTTGGACTGGGGTTTACCTGGTGTCTGCAAGGCCCCGTAGCCTTGCCTAGTTACACCTGGTGGCTGCAAGGCCCCATTCGCTTGCAGGGGGTTGACCTGGGGGACCTGCAAGGCCCCATTCACTTGCCTGGGGTTGACCTAGGGTTGACCTGTGGCTCCAAGGGCTGCAAGGCCCCATTCGCTTGCCGGGGGTTGCAAGGCCCCATTCGCTTGCCGGGGGTTGACCTGGTGGCTGCAAAGCCCATCCGCTTACGTGGGGTTGACCTGGTGGCTGCAAGGCCCTATTCTCTTGCCTGGGGTTCACCTGGTGGCTGCAGGGCCCCATAGGCTTCCAGGGGGTTGACCTGGTGGCTGCAGGGCCCCATTCGCTTCCTGGGGTTGACGTGGGCTCCAGAAGTCCTCCTAGGCACGCCTGGGGTTGACCTGGTGCCCAGACTTGCTGCCGCTCGGGGTTTCACTCCCAAACAACCACCGGGAGTGCAGATGCAGGACCCACACAACCCCCAGGGGCTTTAGCCTCCATCAAGTGCCCCCCCACCAGAGCTTAAGCCTCCAAGGAGTGCCCCCCGCACCTGGGCCAGGCCCCATATGCTTGCCTGGGGTGACCTGGTGGCTGCAAGGACCCATTCCCTTGCATTGGGTTGACCTGGTGGCTGCAAGGCCCATTCGCTTGCATTGGGTTGACCTGGTGGCTGCAAGGCCCCATTCACTTGCATTGTGGTTGACCTGGTGGCTGCAAGGGTATGACCTGGTGGCTGCAAGGCCCCATTAGGCTTGCCTGGGGTTACACCTTGTGGCTGCAAGGCCCCATTCGCTTACCTGGGGTTGACCTGGTGGCTGCAAGGCCCCATTCGGTTCTCTGGGGTTGACCTCGGTGGCTGCAAGGCCCCATTCGCTTACTTGGGGTTCACCTGGTGTCCTCAAGGCCCCATTCGCTTGGACTGCGTTTACCTGGTGTCTGCAACGCCCCGTTGCCTTGCCTAGTTACACCTGGTGGCTGCAAGGCCCCATTCGCTTGCAGGGGGTTGACCTGGGGGCTGCAATGCCACATTCACAAGCCTGGGGTTGACCTGGTGGCTGCAAGGCCCCATTCGCTTCCATGGGGTTGACCTGGTGGCTGCAAGGCCCCATTAGGCTTCCTGGGGTTGACCTGGTGGCTGCAAGGCCCCATTCGCTTTACTGGGGTTGACCTGGTGGCTGCAAGGCCCCATTCGCTTGCCTGGGGTTGACCTGGTGGCCCAGACTTGCTGCCGCTGGGGTTTCACTCCCAAACTTGCCCCCGTGGCTGCAAGGCCCCATTCAACTTGCAGGGGTTGACCTGGTGGCTGCAAGGCCCCAGAGCTTAAGCCTTGCCCCGCACCTGGTGGCTGCAAGGCCCCATTGCTTGCCTGGGGTTGACCTGGTGGCTGCAAGGCCCCATTCACTTGCCTGGGGTTGACCTGGTGGCTGCAAGGCCCCATTCGCTTGCCTGGGGTTGACCTGGTCTGCAAGGCCCCATTCGCTTGCCTGGGGTTGACCTGGTGGCTGGCAAGGCCCCATTCGCTTGCCTTGGGTTGACCTGGTGGCTGCAAGGCCCATTCGCTTACCTGGGTTGACCTGGTGGCTGCAAGGCCCCATTCGCTTGCCTGGGGTTGACCTGGTGGCTGCAAGGCCCCATTCCGCTTACTGGGGTTGACCTGGTGGCTGCAAGGCCCCATTCGCTTGCCTGGGGTTGACCTGGTGGCTGCAGGGCCCCATTCGCTTGCAGGGGGTTGACCTGGTGGCTGCAAGGCCCCATTCGCTTGCCTGGGGTTGACCTGGTGGCTGCAAGGCCCCATTCGCTTGCCTGGGGTTACACCTGGTGGCTGCAAGGCCCCATTCGCTTACTGGGTTGACCTGGTGGCTGCAAGGCCCCATTCGCTTACCTGGGGTTGACCTGGTGGCTGCAAGGCCCCATTCGCTTGCAGGGGGTTGACCTGGTGGCTGCAAGGCCCCATTCACTTACCTGGGGTTGACCTGGTGGCTGCAAGGCCCCATTCGCTTCCATTGGGTTGACCTGGTGGCTGCAAGGCCCCATTAGCCTTGCCTAGTTACACCTGGTGGCTGCAAGGCCCCATTCGCTTGCATTGGGTTGACCTGGTGGCTGCAAGGCCCCATTCGCTTACCTGGGGTTGACCTGGTGGCTGCAAGGACCCATTCGCTTGCCGGGGGTTGACCTGGTGTCTGCAAGGCCCCATTCGCTTGCCTGGGGTTGACCTGGTGGCTGCAAGGCCCCATTCGCTT
>NW_028324426.1:2510350-2554138 GCF_052110815.1 Crocodylus siamensis | reverse complement strand
CCCAGGCAAGCGAATGGGCCTTGCAGCCACCAGGTAAACCCCAGGCAAGCCTATGGGGCCTTGCAGCCACCAGGTGGAACCCCATTTAAGGCTTGGGCATTGCAGCCACCAGGTCAACGCAATGCAAGCGAATGGGGCCTTGCAGCCACCAGGTCAACCCCCTGTGAGCCTATGGGTCCTGCAGCCACCAGGTGAACCCCAGGTAAGTGAATGGGGCCTTGCAGCCACCAGGTCAATCCCAGGCAAGCGAAAGGGGCCTTGCAGCCACCAGGTCAACAGGAGGGAAGCGAATGGGGCCTTGCAGCCACCAGGTCAACCCCTGCAAGCTAATGGGGCCTTGCAGAAACCAGGTCAACCCAATACAAGCAATGGGGCCTTCAACCAGGTCCCAAGCTAATGGGGCCTTGCAGCCACCAGGTCAACCCAATGCAAGCGAATGGGGCCTTGCAGCCACCAGGTCAACCCCTGCAAGCGAATGGGGCCTTGCAGCCACCAGGTCAACCCAATGCAAGTGAATGGGGCCTTGCAGCCACCAGGTCAACCCCAGGCAAGCCTATGGGGACTTTGGAGCCACCAGGTCAACCCCAGGTAAGCGATTGGGGCCTTGCAGCCACCAGGTCAACCCCAGGTAAGTGAATGGGGCCTTGCAGCCACCAGGTCAACCCCAGGCAAGCGAAAGGGGCCTTTGTCAACCCCCTCTGAGCCTATGGGGTCCTGAAGCGAGCAGATGAACCCCAGGCAAGTGAATGGGGTCTTGCAGCCACCAGGTGTAACTCAGGCAAGCCTGCGGGGCATTCCAGACACCAGGTCAATCCCAATGCATTAAGCGATGGGGCCTTGCAGCCACCAGGTCAACCCCACGCAAGCAAATGGGGCCTGGCAGCCACCAGGTCAACCCCAGGCAAGCGAATGGGGCCTTGCAGCCACCAGGTCAACCCCCTGCAAGCCGAATGGGGCCTTGCAGCCACCAGGTCAACCCCAGGTAAGTGAATGGGGCCTTGCAGCCACCAGGTCAACCCCAAGCAAGCGAACGGGGCCTTGCAGCCACCAGGTCAACCCTGCAAGCAAATGGGGCCTTGCAGCCACCAGGTCAACCCCAGGCAAGCGAAGGGGCCTTGCTGCCAACAGGTGTAACTCAGGCAAGCCTACGGGGCTTGCAGACACCAGGTCAACCAAATCCAAGTGAATGGGGCCTTCCAGCCACCAGGTGAACCCCCTTTAAGCGAACGGGGCCTTGCAGTCACCAGGTGAACACGAAGCAAGCCTACGGGGCCTTACATACACCAGGTGAGCCCAATGCAAGCGAATGGGGCCTTACAGCCACCAAGTTAACCCCAGGAAAGCGAATGTGGCCTTGCAGCCACCAGGTGAAACCCCTGCAAGCCTATGGGGCCCTGCAGCCACCAGGTCAACCCCAGGCAAGTGAATGGGGCCCTGCAGCCACCATGTAAACCCCAGGCAAGCCTATGGGGTCTTCCAGCCACCAGGTCAACCCCAGGTAAGCTAATTGGGCCTTGCAGCCACCAGGTCAACCCAATGCAAGTGAATGGGGCCTTGCAGACACTAGGTCAGGCCCAGGTAAGCGAATGGGGCCTTGCAGCCACCAGGTCAACCCCAGGCAAGCCTATGGGGCCCTGCAGCCCCCGGGTCAACCCCAGGTAAGTCAATGAGGCCTTGCAGCCACCAAGTCAACCGCAGGTAACCGAATGGGGCCTTGCAGACACCACATCATCCCAATGCAAGCGAATGGGGCCCAGCTGCCACCAGGTCAAACCCCTGCAAGCGAATGGGGACTTGAAGCCAACACGTGAACCCAAGGCAGTTGAATGGGGCCTTGCAGCTACCAGGTCAACCCTATGCAAGTAAATGGGGCCTTGCTGGCACCAGGTGAAACCCAGGCGACTGAATGGGGCCTTGCACCCACCAGGTCAACCCGAAGTAACCGAATGGGGCCTTGCCGACACCAGGTCAACCCAACGCAAGCGAATGGGGTCTCGCAGCCAGCAGCTGAAGCCCAGGCAAGCCTACGGGGCCTTGCAGACACCAGGTCAACCCAATGCAAACGAATGGGGCTTTCCAGCCACCAGCTCAACCCCAGTCAAGCGAATCAGAAGTTGCAGACACCAGGTCAAACCAATGCAAGTGAATGGGACCTCGCAGCCACCAGGTCAACCCCAGGCAACTGAAAGGGCCTTGCCGCCACCAGGTGTAACTCAGGCAAGCCTACGGGGCCTTGCTGACACCAGGTCAACCCAATGCAAGGGAATGGGCCCTTACAGCCACCTGGAGAACCCAACACAAGTGAATGGGGCCTTGCAGCCACCAGGTCTACCCCAGGGAGGTGAATGGGGCCTTGCAGCCACCAGGTGAACCCCCTGCAAGCCTATGGGGCCCTGCAACGACCATGTCAATGCCAGGCATGCCTAGGGGAACTTTTGGTGCCCAGGTGAACCCCAGGCAAGCGAATGGGGCCTGGCAGCCACCAGCTCAAACCCAGGTAAGCTAATAAGGCCTTGCAGCCCCCCGGTGAACCACAGGCAAGCAAATGGGGCCTTGCAGCTACCAGGTCAACCCCAGGTAAATGAATAGTTCTTTCAAACCACCAGTTGAACCCCAGGTAAGCGAATGGGGCCTTGCAGACACCAGGTCAACCCAATGCAAGCGAATGGGGCGTTGCAGCTACCAGGTCAACCCAATGCAAGCGAATGGGGCCTTGCAGCCAGCAGGTCAACCACAGGCAAGCGAATGGGGGCTGGCCCGTGTGTGGGAGGCACTTCTTGGAGGCTTAAACCAGGGTGGCGGGGCACTTGATGGAGGCTTAAGCCCTGGCGTGTGTGCGGGTCCTGCGTCCACACTCCGGGTGCTTATTTGGGAGTGAAGCTCAGGGCAGCAGGAAGTCCCGGCACCAGGTGAACCCCGGGCATGCCTAGGCGGCTTTTAAAGCCCAGGTCAACCCCAAGCAAGCGAATGGGGGCTTGCAGCCACCAGGTCAATCCAAGGCAAGCGAATGGGGCCTTGCAGCCACCACTTCAACCCCAGGGAAGCGAATTTGGCCTTACAGCCACCAGGTCAAAGCCTGCAAGCGAGTGGGGCCTTGCAGCCACCAGGTCAAACCCAGGCAAGCGAATGGGGCCTTGCATCCACCAGGTGTATTTCAGGCAAGCCTACGGGGCCTTGCAGACACCAGGTCAACGCAATGCAACCGAAGGGTGCCTTGCAGCCACCAGGTTAAGCCCAGGCAAGAGAATGGGGCCTTGCAGATACCAGGTCAACCACAGCTAAGCGAATGGGGCCGTGCGGCCACCAGGTGAACCCCAGGCAAGCGAATGGGTGCTTGGAGCCACCAGCTCGACCCCCTTCAAGCCTATGGGGCCCTGCAGCCCCCAGGTAAACACCAGGTAAGTGAATGAGGCCTTGCAGCCACCAGGTCAACCACAGGTAAGCGGATGGGGCCTTGCAGACACCACGTCATCCCAATACAAGCGAATGGGGCCCAGCAGTGCAGCCACCAGGTCAAACGCCTGCAAGCGAATGGGGCCTTGTAGCCATCACGTGAACCCAAGGCAATTGAATGGGGCCTTGCAGCTACCAGGTCAACCCTATGCAAGTAAATGGGGCCTTGCAGCCACCAGGTGAAGCCCAGGCGAGTGAATGGGGCCTTGCACCCACCAGGTCAACCCCAGGTAACCGAATGGGGCCTTGCAGCCACCAGGTCAACCCCATTTAAGCGAATGGGGCCTTGCCGCCACCAGGTCAACCCCAAGTAATCGAATGGGGCCTTGCAGCCACCAGGTCAACCCCAAGCAAGCCTACGGGGCCTTGCAGACACCAGGTCAACCCAATGCAACCGAAGGGTGCCTTGCAGCCACCAGGTGAACCCCAGGAAAGCAAATGGGGCCTTGCAGCCACCAGGTCAACCCCAGGCATGCAAATGGGGCCTTGCAGACTCCAGGTCAACCCAGTGTAAGTGAATGGGGCCTTTCTCCAACCACGTCAACCCCATGCAAGCGAATGTGGCCTTGCCGCCACAAGGTCCATCCCTGCAAGCCTATGGGGCCCAGCAGCCACCAGGTAAACCCCAGGCATGCCTAAGGGGAGTTTTGGTGCCCAGGAAAACCCCAGGCAAGCGAATTGGGCCTGGCACCCATTAGCTCAAAACCAGGTAAGCAAATCAGGCCTTCCAGCCACTCACTGAACCCCAGGCAAGGAAATGGGGCCTTGCAGCCACCAGGTCAACCCCAGGTAAGCGAATGGGGCCTTCAAGCCACCAGGTCAACCCCAGGTAAGCGAATGGGGCCTTGGAGACACCAGGTCAACCCCGTGCAAGCCTATGGGGCCCTGCAGCCACCAGGTGAACCCCAGGTAAGCGAATGGGGCCTTGCAGCCACCCGGTCAACCCTAGGTAAGCGAATGGGGCCTTGCAGACACCAGGTCAACCCCTGCAAGTGAATGCTTCCTTGCAGACACCAGGTCAACCCGAGGCTTGTGAATGTGGCCTTGTTGCCACCAGGTCAACCCCCTGCAAGTAAATGGGGCCTTGCAGCCACCAGGTGTAACTCAGACAAGCCTACGGGCTCTGCAGACACCTGGTCAAACCAATGCAAGCGAATGCGGCCTTGTAGCCACGAGGTGAACCCCAGGTAAGTGAATGGGGCCTGCCAGCCACCAGGTCAACCCAATGCAAGCCAATGGGGCTTTGCAGCCACCAGTTGTAACTCAGGCAAGCGTATGCGGCCTTGCAGCCACCAGGTCATTCCCAGGCAAGTGAATGGGCCCTCCAGACACCAGGTCATACCAATGCAAGCAAATGGGTCCTTGCAGCCACCAGGTCAACCCCAGGTAAGCGAATGGGGCCTTGCAGCTGCCACGTCAACCCCGGGGAAGCGAATGGGGCCTTGCAACCACCAGCTCAAACCAATGCAAGCGAATGCGGCCTTGTAGACACGAGGTGAACCCCAGGTAAGTGAATGGGGCCTGCCAGCTACCAGGTCAACCCCAGGCAACTGAATGGGGCCTTGCAGCCATCAGGTGTAACTGAGGCAAGCCTCCAGCACCTTGCAGACACCAGGTCAACCCAATGCAAGCGAATGGGGCCTTGTAGACACCAGGTCAACCCCAGGTAAGCGAATGGGGCCTTGAAGACACCAGGTCAACCCCCTGCAAGCCTATGGGGCCCTTACAGCCACCAGGTCAACCACGGGCAAGGGAATGGGGCCCTGGAGCCGCCAGGTCAACCCCAGGTAAGCTAATGGGGCCTTGCAGCCTCCAGGTGAACACAATGCAAGCGAATGGGGCCTTGCAGCCACCAGGTCAACCCGAGCAAAGCGAATGTGGCCTTGGAGCCATCAGGTCAACCCTAGGTAGGCTAATGGGGCCTTGCAGCCTCCAGGTCAACCCAATGGAAGCGAATGGGGCCTTGCAGCCACCAGGTCAAGCCCAGGCTTGTGAATGTGGCATTGCAGCCCCCAGGTCAACAACCTGCAAGCGAATGGGGCCTTGCAGCCACCAGGTGTAACTAGACAAGGCTACGGGGCGTTGCAGACACCAGGTAAACGAAGTCCAAGCGAATGGGGCCTTGTAGCCACCAGGTGAACCCCAAGTAAACGAATGGGGCCTGGCAGCCACCGAGTCAACCCCAGAGAACCGAATGGGGCCTTGCAGCCACCAGGTCAACCCCAGGTAAGCGAATGGGGCCTTGCAGCCACCAGGTCAATCCCAGGTAAGCGAATGGGGCCTTGCAGACACCAGGTCAACCCCGTGCAAGCCTATGGGGCCCTGCAGCCACCAGGTGAACCCCAGGTAAGTGAAAGGGGCCTTGCAGCCACCAGGTAAACCCAAGGCAAGTGAATGGGTCCTTGCAGCCACAGGGTCACCCCAGGCAAGCATATGGGGCCTGGCCCAGGTGCGGGGGGCACTCCTTGGAGGCTTAAGCTCTGGTGGGGGGGCACTTGATGGAGGCTAAAGCCCCTGGGTGTTGTGTGGGTCCTGCATCTGCACTCCCGGTGGTTGTTTGGGAGTGAAACCCCGAGCGGCAGCAAGTCTGGGCACCAGGTCAACCCCAGGCGTGCCTAGGAGGACTTCTGGAGCCCACGTCAACCCCAGGAAGCGAATGGGGCCCTGCAGCCACCAGGTGAACCCCCTGGAAGCCTATGGGGCCCTGCAGCCACCAGATGAAACCCAAGCAAGAGAATAGGCCCTTGTAGCCACCAAGTCAACCCCACGTAATCGGATGGGCTTTGCAGCCACCAGGTCAACCCCCGGCAAGCGAATGGGGCTTTGCAGCCACCAGGTCAACCCAATGGAAGCGAATGGGGCCTTGCAGCCACCAGGTCAACCCCGGGCTTGTGAATGTGGCATTGCAGCCCCCAGGTCAACCCCCTGTAAGCGAATGGGGCCTTGCAGCCTCCACGTCAAGCACAAGCAAGAGAATGGGGCCTTGCAGCCACCAGGTCAACCCCAGGCAAGAGAATGGGGCCTTGCAGCCACCAGGTCACCCCAGGCAAGCATATGGGGCCTGGCCCAGGTGCGGGGGGCACTCCTTGGAGGCTTAAGCTCTGGTGGGGGGGCACTTGATGGAGGCTTAAGCCCTGGGGGTTGTTTGGGTCCTATGTCTGCACTCCTGGGGGTTGTTAAGGAGTGAAACCCCGAGCGGCAGCAAGTCTGGGCACCAGGTCAACCCCAGGCGTGCCTAGGAGGACTTCTGGAGCCCACGTCAACCCCAGGTAAGCGAATGGGGCCCTGCAGACACCAGGTCAACCCCGTGAAAGCCTATGGGGCCCAGCAGCCACCAGGTGAACCCCAGGTAAGTGAATGGGGCCTTGCAGTCACCAGGTCAATCCCAGGTTAGCGAATGGGGCCTTGCAGACACCAGGTCAACCCAATGCAAGCGAGTAGGTACTTGCTGCCACCAGGTCAACCCCAGGTAAGCGAATGGGGCCTTGCAGCCACCAGGTCAACCCCAGGTAAACGAATGGGGCCTGGCAGACACCAGGGCAACCCCCTGCAAGCCTATGGGGCCCAGCAGCCACTAGGTTAACCCCAGGTAAGTGAAAGGGGCCTTGCAGCCACCAGGTCAATCCCAGGTAAGCGAGTGGGGTCTTGGAGACACCAGGTCAACCCCCGGCAAGCGAATGGGGCCCTGGAGCCACCAGGTCAACCCAATGCAAGCCAATGGGGCCTTGCAGCCTCCAGGTCAACACAATGCAAGCCAATGGGGCCTTGCAGCCACCAGGTCACCCCCTGCAAGGAATGCTTCCTTGCAGCCACCAGGTCAACCCCAGGCTTGTGAATGTGGCCTTGCAGCCACCAGGTCACCCCCCTCGAAGCGAATGGGGACTTGCAGCCACCAGGTCAACCCCTGCAAGTGAATGCTTCCTTGCAGCGTCCAGGTCAACCCCAGGCTTGTGAATGTGGCCTTGCAGCCACCAGGTGAACCCCCTGAAAGCGAATGGGGCCTTGCAGCCACCAGGTGTAACTCAGGCAAGCCTACTGGGCCCTGCAGACACCAGGTCAAACCCATGCCAGCGAATGGGGCCTTGTAGCCACCAGGTGAAACCCAGGTAAGTGAATGAGGCCTGCCAGCCACCATGTCAGCACAATGCAAGCCAAAGGGGCTTTGCACCCACAAGGTGTAAGTCAGGCAAGCCTACGGGGCCTTGCAGCCCCCAGGTCATACCCAGGCAAGTGAATGGGCCCTGCAGACACCAGGTCATACCAATGCAAAAAAATGGATCCTTGCAGCCACCAGGTGAACCCCAGGTAAGCGAATGGGGCCTTGCAGCCACCAGGTCAACCACAAGCAAGAGAATGGGGCCTTGCGGACACCAGGTCAACCCCAGGCAACTGAATGGGGCCTTGCAGCCATCAGGTGTAACTGAGGCAAGCCTCCGGCGCCTTGCAGACATCAGGTCAACCCAATGAAAGCGAATGGGGCCTTGCAGCCACCAGGTCAACCCAATGCAAGGGAATGGGTCCTTGGAGCCACCAGGTCACCCCAGGCAAGCATATGGGGCCTGGCCCAGGTGCGGGGGGCACTCCTTGGAGGCTTAAGCTCTGGTGGGGGGGCACTTGATGGAAGCTAAAGCCCCTGGGGGTTGTGTGGGTCCTGCATCTGCACTCCCGGTGGTTGTTTGGGAGTGAAACCCCGAGCGGCAGCAAGTCTGGGCACCAGGTCAACCCCAGGCATGCCTAGGAGGACTTCTGGAGCCCACGTCAACCCCAGGTAAGCGAATGGGGCCTTGCAGCCACCAGGTCAACCCCCTGGAAGCCTATGGGGCCCTGCAGCCACCAGGTGAACCCCAGGCAAGAGAATAGGGCCTTGCAGCCACCAGGTCAACCCCAGGTAAGCGAATGGGCTTTGCAGCCACCAGGTCAACCCCCGGCAAGCGAATGGGGCCTTGCAGCCACCAGGTCAACCCCAGGTAAGCGAGTGGGGCCTTGAGAGACACCAGGTCAAAACCCTGCAAGCGAATGGGCCTTGGAGCCACCAGGTCAACCACCAGGTAAGCTAATGGGCCTTGCAGCCACCAGGTCAACCCTATGCAAGCGAATGGGGCCTTGCAGCCACCAGGAAACCCGAGCAAAGCGAATGTGGCCTTGGAGCCATCAGGTCAACCCTAGGTAGGCTAATGGGGCCTTGCAGCCTCCAGGTCAACCCAATGCAAGGGAATGGGGCCTTGCAGCCACCAGGTCAACCCCCTGCAAGCGAATGGGGCCTTGCAGCCACCAGGTGTAACTAGACAAGGCTATGGGGCGTTGCAGACACCAGGTAAACCCAGTCCAAGCGAATGGGGCCTTGTAGCCACCAGGTGAACCCCAGGCTTGTGAATGTGGCAAGCCCCCGAATGGGGCCTGGCAGCCACCAGTCAACCCCATGCAAGCGAATGGGGCCTTGCAGCCACCAGGTCAATCCCAGGTAAGTGAATGGGGCCTTGCAGACACCAGGTCAACCCAAGGCAAGCGAATGGGGCCTTGCAGCCACCAGGTCAACCCCAGGTAAGCGAATGGGGCCTTGCAGACACCAGGTCAACCCCCTGCAAGCCTATGGGGCTTTGCAGCAACCAGGTCAACCCCAGGTAAGTGAATGGGGCCTTGCAGCCACCAGGTCAATCCCAGGTAAGCGAATGGGGCCTTGCAGACACCAGGTCAATCCCTGGCAAGCGAATGGGGCCTTGGAGCCACCAGGTCAACCCCAGGTAAGCGAATGGGGCCTGCAGCCACCAGGTCAACACCCAGTGCAAGCGAATGGGGCCTTGCAGCCACCAGGTCAACCCCTGCAAGTGAATGGGGCCTTGCAGCCACCAGGTCAATCCCAGGTAAGCTTGTGAATGTGGCCTTGCAGCCACCAGGTCAACCCCGTGCAAGCGAATGGGGCCTTGCAGCCACCAGGTGTAACCAGGCAAGCCCCCTAAGGGGCCTTGCAGCCACCAGGTCAAACCCAGGTAAGCGAATGGGGCCTTGCAGACACCAGGACAACCCCAATGCAAGCGAATGGGGCCTTGCCGCCACCAGGTCAACCCCAGGGAAGCGAATGGGGCCTTGCAGCCACCAGGTCAACCCCAGGTAAGCGAATGGGGCCTTGCAGACACCAGGTCAACCCCCTGCAAGCCTATGGGGCCCTGCACACACCAGGTGAACCCCAGGCAAGAGAATAGGACTTTGCAGCCACCAGGTCAACCCCACGTAAGCGGATGGGCCTTGCAGCCACCAGGTCATACCAGTGCAAGCGAATGGGGCCTTGGAGCCACCAGGTCAACCCCAGGTAAGCTTATGGGACCTTGCAGCCACCAGGTCAACCCAATGCAAGTGAATGGGTCCTTGCAGCCACCAGGTCACCCCAGGCAAGCATATGGGGCCTGGCACAGGTGCGGGGGGCACTCCTTGGAGGCTTAAGCTCGGATGGGGGGGCACTTGATGGAGGCTAAAGCCCTGGGGGTTGTGTGGGTCCTGCGTCTGCACTCCCGGTGGTTGTTTGGGAGTGAAACCCCGAGCGGCAGCAAGTCTGGGCACCAGGTCAACCCCAGGCATGCCTAGGAGGACTCCTGGAGCACACGTCAACCCCAGGTAAGCGAATGGGGCCTTGCAGCCACCAGGGCCTGGAATCCTATGGGGCCCTGCAGCCACTAGGTGAACCCCAGGCAAGAGAATAGGGCCTTGCAGCCACCAGGTCAACCCCAGGCTAGCGAATGTGGCATTGGAGCCCCAGGTCAACCCCATGCAAGCGAATGGGGGGCCTTGCAGCCTTGGAGCCACCAGGTCAAAACCCGGCAAGCGAATGGGGCCTTGGAGCCACCAGGTCAACCCCCGGTAAGCGAATGGGGCCTTGCAGCCTCCAGGTGAACACTATGCAAGCGAATGGGGCCTTGCAGCCACCAGGTCCACCCGAGCAAAGCGAATGTGGCCTTGGAGCAATCAGGTCAACCCTAGGTAGGCTAATGGGGCCTTGCAGCCACCAGGTCAACCCAATGCAAGCGAATGGGGCCTTTCAGCCACCAGGTCAACCCCAAGCAAGCGAATGGGGCCTTGCAGCCACCAGGTGTAACTAGACAAGGCTACGGGGCGTTTCAGACACCAGGTAAACCCAGTCCGCGAATGGGGCCTTGTAGCCACCAAGTGAACCCCAGGTAAGTGAATGGGGCCTTGCAGCCACCAGGTCAATCCCAGGTAAGTGAATGGGGCCTTGCAGACACCAGGTCAACCCAATGCAAGCGAATGGGTACTTGCCGCCACCAGGTCAACCCCAGGTAAGCGAATGGGGCCTTGCAGACACCAGGGCAACCCCCTGCAAGCCTATGGGGCCCTGCAGCAACCAGGTGAACCCCAGGTAAGTGAAAGGGGCCTTGCAGCCACCAGGTCAATCCCAGGTAAGCGAATGGGGCCTTGCAGCCACCAGGTCAACCCCAGGTAAGCGAATGGGGCCTTGCAGCCACCAGGTCAACCCCAGGTAAGCTGAATGGGGCCTTGCAGCCACCAGGTCAACAATGTGGCCTTGTGCAAGCGAATGGGGCCTTGCAGCCACCAGGTGTAACTCAGGCAAGTCAAACCCTGAAGGGGGCCTTGCAGCCACCAGGTCATACCCAGGCAAGTGAATGGGCCCTGCAGACACCAGGTCATACCAATGCAAGCGAATGGGTCATTGGAGCCACCAGGTCAACCCCAGGTAAGCGAATGGGGCCTTGCAGCCACCACGTCAACCACAAGCAAGAGAATGGGGCCTTGCAGCCACCAGGTCAACCCCAGGCAAGAGAATGGGGCCTTGCAGACACCAGGTCAACCCCAGGCAACTGAATGGGGCCTTGCAGCCATCAGGTGCAACTGAGGCAAGCCTCCGGGGTCTTGCAGACACCAGGTCAACCCAATGCAAGCGAATGGGGCCTTGCAGCCACGAAGTCAACCCAATGCAAGTGAATGGGTCCTTGCAGCCACCAGGTCAACCCCAGGTAAGCGAATGGGGCCTTGCAGCCACCACGTCAACCACAAGCAAGAGAATGGGGCCTTGCAGCCACCAGGTCAACCCCAGGCAAGAGAATGGGGCCTTGCAGACACCAGGTCAACCCCAGGCAACTGAATGGGGCCTTGCAGCCATCAGGTGCAACTGAGGCAAGCCTCCGGGGTCTTGCAGACACCAGGTCAACCCAATGCAAGCGAATGGGGCCTTGCAGCCACGAAGTTAACCCTTTGCAAGTGAATGGGTCCTTGCAGCCACCAGGTCAACCCCAGGCAAGCGAATGGGGCCTTGCAGCCACAGGTGCAAGAGAATGGGGGCAGCACCAGGTCCAAGGAATGGGGCTTGCAGCACCAGGTCAACCCCAGGGGGGGGCACTTGCAGCCATCATGAGGCAAGGCTGCAGACAAGGCCCCTGCAAGGGGCCTTGCAGGGTTAACCCTGCAAGCGAATGGGTCCTTGCAGCCACAGGTCACCCCAGGCAAGCATATGGGGTGGGCTTAAGTTTGGGAGTGAAACCCCGAGCGGCAGCAGCGTCTGGGCAGCAGGACAACCCCAGGCATGCCTAGGAGGACTTCTGGAGCACACGTCAACCTCTGGTAAGCGAATGGGGCCTTGCAGCCACCAGGTCAACCCCCTGCAAGCCTATGGGGCCCTGCAGCCACCACGTGAACCCCAGGCAAGAGAATAGGGCCTTGCAGCCACCAGGTCTACAACAGTAAGCGAAAGGGCTTTGCAGCCACCAGGTCAACCCCCGGCAAGCGAATGGGGCCTTGGAGCCACCATGTCAACCGCAGGTAAGCTAATGGGGCTTTGCAGACTCCAGGTGAACACAATGAAAGCGAATGGGGCCTTGCAGCCACCACGTCAACCACAAGCAAGAGAATGGGGCCTTGCAGCCACCAGGTCAACCCCAGGCAAGAGAATGGGGCCTTGCAGACACCAGGTGAACCCCAGGCAACTTAATGGGGCCTTGCAGCCATGAGGTGTAACTTAGGCAAGCCTCCGGGGCCTTACAGACACCAGGTCACCCCAATGCAAGCTAATGGGTACTTACCGCCAACCAGGTCAACCCCAGGTAAGCGAATGGGGCCTTGCAGCGACCAGGTCAACCCCAGGTAAGCGAATGGGGCCTTGCAGACACCAGGTCAACCCCCTGCAAGCCTATGGGGCCCTGCAGCCACCAGGTGAACCCCAGGCAAGAGAATAGGACCTTGCAGCCACCAGGTCAACCCCACGTAAGCGGATGGGCTTTGCAGCCACCAGGTCATACCAGTGCAAGCGAATGGGGCCTTGGAGCCACCAGGTCAACCCCAGGTAAGCTTATGGGACTTTGCAGCCACCAGGTCAACCCAATGCAAGTGAATGGGTCCTTGCAGCCACCAGGTCACCCCAGGCAAGCATATGGGGCCTGGCACAGGTGCGGGGGGCACTCCTTGGAGGCTTAAGCTCTGGTGGGGGGGCACTTGATGGAGGCTAAAGCCCCTGGGGGTTGTGTGGGTCCTGCATCTGCACTCCCGGTGGTTGTTTGGGAGTGAAACCCCGAGCGGCAGCAAGTCTGGGCACCAGGTCAACCCCAGGCGTGCCTAGAAGGACTTCTGGAGCCCACGTCAACCCCAGGAAGCGAATCGGGCCCTGCAGCCACCAGGTCAACCCTCTGGAAGCCTATGGGGCCCTGCAGCCACCAGGTGAAACCCAAGCAAGAGAATAGGGCCTTGCAGCCACCAGGTCAACCCCAGGCTAAGTGAATGTGGCATTGCAGCCCCCAGGTCAACCCCCTGCAAGCGAATGGGGCCTTGCAGCCACCAGGTAGGCAAGGCTACGGGGCCTTAGACAAAGCGAATGGGGCCTTGCAGCCACCAGGTCAACCCAGATAAGCGAATGGGGCCTTGCAGCCACCCAGCAAGGCGAAAGCCCCAATGGTAAGCGAATGGGGCCTTGCAGCCACCAGGTCAACCCCAGGCTTGTGAATGTGGCATTGCAGCCCCCAGGTCAACCCCCTGCAAGCGAATGGGGCCTTGCAGCCACCAGGTGTAACTAGACAAGGCTACGGGGCGTTGCAGACACCAGGTAAACCCAGTCCAAGCGAATGGGGCCTTGTAGCCACCAGGTGAACCCCAAGTAAGCGAATGGGGCCTGGCAGCCACCGAGTCAAACCCAGAGAACCCAATGGGGCCTGGCAGCCTCCAGTTCAACCCCAGGTAAGCGAATGGGCCTTGCAGCCACCAGGTCAACCCCAGGTAAGCGAATGGGGCCTTGCAGCCACCAGGTCAACCCCGTGCAAGCCTATGGGGCCCTGCAGCCACCAGGTGAACCCCAGGTAAGTGAAAGGGGCCTTGCAGCCACCAGGTCAATCCCAGGTAAGCGAATGGGGCCTTGCAGACACCAGGTCAACCCAATGCAAGCTAATGGGTACTTAGCCACCAGGTCAACCCCAGGTAAGCGAATGGGGCCTTGCAGCGACCAGGTCAACCCCAGGTAAGCGAATGGGGCCTTGCAGACACCAGGTCAACCCCCTGCAAGCCTATGGGGCCCTGCAGCCACCAGGTGAACCCCAGGCAAGAGAATAGGGCCTTGCAGCCACCAGGTCAACCCCAGGTAAGCGAATGGGGCCTTGCAGCCACCAGGGAACCCCAATGCAAGCTAATGGGGCCTTACCAGCCACCAGGTCAACCCCAGGTAAGCGAATGGGGCCTTGCAGACACCAGGTCAACCCCAGGCAAGCGAATGGGGCCTTGCAGCCACCAGGTCAACCCCAAGCAAGAGAATGGGGCCTTGCAGCCACCAGGTCAACCCCAGGCAAGAGAATGGGGCCTTGCAGCCACCAGGTCAACCCCACGTAAGCGGATGGGCTTGGCGGCCACCAGGTCATACCAGTGCAAGCGAATGGGGCCTTGCAGCCACCAGGTCAACCCCAGGTAAGCGAATGGGGCCTTGCAGCCACCATGGGACTGGGGCCTTGCAGCCACCAGGTCAACCCAATGCAAGTGAATGGGTCCTTGCAGCCACCAGGTCACCCCAGGCAAGCATATGGGGCCTGGCCCAGGTGCGGGGGGCACTCCTTGGAGGCTTAAGCTCGGATGGGGGGGCACTTGTTGGAGGCTTCTGCCCTGGGGGTTGTGTGGGTCCTGCGTCTGCACTCCCGGTGGTTGTTTAGGAGTGAAACCCCGAGCGGCAGCAAGTCTGGGCACCAGGTCAACCCCAGGCATGCCTAGGAGGACTCCTGGAGCTCACGTCAACCCCAGGCAAGAGAATAGGGCCTTGCAGCCACCAGGTCAACCCCAGGCTAGTGAATGTGGCATTGCAGCCCCCAGGTCAACCCCATGCAAGCGAATGGGGCCTTGCAGCCACCAGGTCAACCCCACGTAAGCGAATGGGCTTTGCAGCCACCAGGTCAAAACCCGGCAAGCGAATGGGGCCTTGGAGCCACCAGGTCAACCACCGGTAAGCTAATGGGGCCTTGCAGCCTCCAGGTGAACACTATGCAAGCGAATGGGGCCTTGCAGCCACCAGGTCCACCCGAGCAAAGCGAATGTGGCCTTGGAGCAATCAGGTCAACCCTAGGTATGCTAATGGGGCCTTGCAGCCTCCAGGTCAACCCAATGCAACCAATGGGGCCTTTCAGCCCCCAGGTCAACCCCCTGCAAGCGAATGGGGCCTTGCAGCCACCAGGTGTAACTAGACAAGGCTACGGGGCGTTGCAGACACCAGGTAAACCCAGTCCAAGCGAATGGGGCCTTGTAGCCACCAGGTGAACCCCAAGTAAGCGAATGGGGCGTGGCAGCCACCAAGTCAACCCCAGGTAAGTGAAAGGGGCCTTGCAGCCACCAGGTCAATCCCAGGTAAGTGAATGGGGCCTTGCAGACACCAGGTCAACCCAATGCAAGCGAATCGGTACTTGCCGCCACCAGGTCAACCCCAGGTAAGTGAATGGGGCCTTGCAGACACCAGGGCAACCCCCTGCAAGCCTATGGGGCCCTGCAGCAACCAGGTGAACCCCAGGTAAGTGAAAGGGGCCTTGCAGCCACCAGGTCAATCCCAGGTAAGCGAATGGGGCCTTGCAGACACCAGGTCAATCCCCGGCAAGCGAATGGGGCCCTGGAGCCACCAGGTCAACCCCAGGTAAGCTAATGGGGCCTTGCAGCCTAAAGGTCAACACAGTGCAAGCGAATGGGGCCTTGCAGCCACCAGGTCAACCCCTGCAAGTGAATGCTTCCTTGCAGCCACCAGGTCAACGCCAGGCTTGTGAATGTGGCCTTGCAGCCACCAGGTCAACCCCCTGCAAGCGAATGGGGCCTTGCAGCCACCAGGTGTAACTCAGGCAAGACTACGGGGCCCTGCAGACACCAGGTCAAACCCATGCAAGCGAATGGGGCCTTTTAGCCACTAGGTGTAACTCAGGCAAGCCTAGGGGGCCTTGCAGCCACCAGGTCATACCCAGGCAAGTGAATGGGCCCTGCAGACACCAGGTCATACCAATGCAAGCGAATGGGGCCTTGCAGCCACCAGGTCAATCCCCGGCAAGCGAATGGGGCCCTGGAGCCACCAGGTCAACCCCAGGTAAGCTAATGGGGCCTTGCAGCCTCCAGGTCAACACAGTGCAAGCGAATGGGGCCTTGCAGCCACCAGGTCAACCCCTGCAAGTGAATGCTTCCTTGCAGCCAAGTGAATGGGTCCTTGCAGCCAACAGGTCAACGCCAGGCTTGTGAATGTGGCCTTGCAGCCACCAGGTCAACCCCCTGCAAGCGAATGGGGCCTTGCAGCCACCAGGTGTAACTCAGGCAAGACTACGGGGCCCTGCAGACACCAGGTCAAACCCATGCAAGCGAATGGGGCCTTTTAGCCACCAGGTGTAACTCAGGCAAGCCTAGGGGGCCTTGCAGCCACCAGGTCATACCCAGGCAAGTGAATGGGCCCTGCAGACACCAGGTCATACCAATGCAAGCGAATGGGTCATTGCAGCCACCAGGTCTACCCCAGGTAAGCAAATGGGGCCTTGCAGCCACCACGTCAACCACAAGCAAGAGAATGGGGCCTTGCAGCCACCAGGTCAACCCCAGGCAAGAGAATGGGGCCTTGCAGACACCAGGTCAACCCCAGGCAACTGAATGGGGCCTTGCAGCCATCAGGTGCAACTGAGGCAAGCCTCCGGGGTCTTCCAGACACCAGGTCAACCCCACGTAAGCGGATGGGCTTTGCAGCCACCAGGTCATACCAGTGCAAGCGAATGGGGCCTTGGAGCCACCAGGTCAACCCCAGGTAAGCTTATGGGACTTTGCAGCCACCAGGTCAACCCAATGCAAGTGAATGGGTCCTTGCAGCCACCAGGTCACCCCAGGCAAGCATATGGGGCCTGGCCCAGGTGCGGGGGGCACTCCTTGGAGGCTTAAACTCGGATGGGGGGGCACTTGATGGAGGCTTCTGCCCTGGGGGTTGTGTGGGTCCTGCGTCTGCACTCCCGGTGGTTGTTTGGGAGTGAAACCCCGAGCGGCAGCAAGTCTGGGCACCAGGTCAACCCCAGGCATGCCTAGGAGTACTCCTGGAGCCCACGTCAACCCCAGGTAAGTGAATGGGGCCTTGCAGCCACCAGGTCAACCCCCTGGAATCCTATGGGGCCCTGCAGCCACTAGGTGAACCCCAGGCAAGAGAATAGGGCCTTGCAGCCACCAGGTCAACCCCAGGCTAGTGAATGTGGCATTGCAGCCCCCAGGTCAACCCCATGCAAGCGAATGGGGCCTTGCAGCCACCAGGTCAACCCCACGTAAGCGAATGGGCTTTGCAGCCACCAGGTCAAAACCCGGCAAGCGAATGGGGCCTTGGAGCCACCAGGTCAACCACCGGTAAGCTAATGGGGCCTTGCAGCCTCCAGGTGAACACTATGCAAGCGAATGGGGCCTTGCAGCCACCAGGTCCACCCGAGCAAAGCGAATGTGGCCTTGGAGCAATCAGGTCAACCCTAGGTAGGCTAATGGGGCCTTGCGGCCTCCAGGTCAAAGCAATGCAACCAATGGGGCCTTTCCGCCCCCAGGTCAACCCCCTGCAAGAGAATGGGGCCTTGCAGCCACCAGGTGTAACTAGACAAGGCTACGGGGCGTTGCAGACACCAGGTAAACCCAGTCCAAGCGAATGGGGCCTTGTAGCCACCAGGTGAACCCCAAGGAAGCGAATGGGGCCTGGCAGCCACCAAGTCAACCCCAGGTAAGTGAAAGGGGCCTTGCAGCCACCAGGTCAATCCCAGGTAAGTGAATGGGGCCTTGCAGACACCAGGTCAACCCAATGCAAGCGAATGGGTACTTGCCGCCACCAGGTCAACCCCAGGTAAGCGAATGGGGCCTTGCAGACACCAGGGCAACCCCCTGCAAGCCTATGGGGCCCTGCAGCAACCAGGTGAACCCCAGGTAAGTGAAAGGGGCCTTGCAGCCACCAGGTCAATCCCAGGTAAGCGAATGGGGCCTTGCAGACACCAGGTCAATCCCCGGCAAGCGAATGGGGCCCTGGAGCCACCAGGTCAACCCCAGGTAAGCTAATGGGGCCTTGCAGCCTCCAGGTCAACACAGTGCAAGCGAATGGGGCCTTGCAGCCACCAGGTCAACCCCTGCAAGTGAATGCTTCCTTGCAGCCACCAGGTCAACGCCAGGCTTGTGAATGTGGCCTTGCAGCCACCAGGTCAACCCCCTGCAAGCGAATGGGGCCTTGCAGCCACCAGGTGTAACTCAGGCAAGACTACGGGGCCCTGCAGACACCAGGTCAAACCCATGCAAGCGAATGGGGCCTTTTAGCCACCAGGTGTAACTCAGGCAAGCCTAGGGGGCCTTGCAGCCACCAGGTCATACCCAGGCAAGTGAATGGGCCCTGCAGACACCAGGTCATACCAATGCAAGCGTATGGGTCCTTGCAGCCACCAGGTCAACCCCAGGTAAGCGAATGGGGCCTTGCAGCCACCACGTCAACCACAAGCAAGAGAATGGGGCCTTGCAGCCACCAGGTCAACCCCAGGCAAGAGAATGGGGCCTTGCAGACACCAGGTCAACCCCAGGCAACTGAATGGGGCCTTGCAGCCATCAGGTGCAACTGAGGCAAGCCTCCGGGGTCTTGCAGACACCAGGTCAACCCCAGGTAAGCGAATGGGGCCTTGCAGCCACCACGTCAACCACAACCAAGCGAATGGGGCCTTGCAGCCACGAAGTCAGCCCAATGCAAGTGAATGGGTCCTTGCAGCCACCAGGTGACCCCAGGCAAGCATATGGGGCCTGGCACAGGTGCGGGGGGCACTCCTTGGAGGTTTAAGCTCAGGTGGGGGGGCACTTGATGGAGGCTAAAGCCCCTGGGGGTTGTGTGGGTCCTGCGTCGGCACTCCCGGTGGTTGTTTGGGAGTGAAACCCCGAGCGGCAGCAAGTCTGGGCAGCAGGTCAACCCCAGGCGTGCCTAGGAGTACTTCTGGAGCACACGTCAACCACTGGTAAGCGAATGGGGCCTTGCAGCCTCCAGGTGAACACAATGTAAGCGAATGGGGCCTTGCAGCCACCAGGTCCACCCGAGCAAAGCGAATGTGGCCTTGGAGCAATCAGGTGAACCCTAGGTAGGTTAATGTGGCCTTGCAGCCTCCAGGTCAACCCAATGGAAGCGAATGGGGCCTTTCAGCCCCCAGGTCAACCCCCTGCAAGCGAATGGGGCCTTGTAGCCACCAGGGGAATCCCAGGTCAGTCAATGGGGCCTGCCAGCCACCAGGTCAACCCAATGCAAGCCAATGGGGCCTTGCAGCCACCAGGTGTAACTCAGGCAAGCGAATGGGGCCTTGCAGCCACCAGGTCATACCCAGGCAAGTGAATGGGCCCTGCAGACACCAGGTCATACCAATGCAAGCGAATGGGTCCTTGCAGCCACCAGGTCAACCCCAGCTAAGCGAATGGGGCCTTGCAGCCACCACGTCAACCACAAGCAAGTGAATGGGGCCTTGCAGCCACCAGGTCAACCCCAGGCAAGAGAATGGGGCCTTGCAGACACCAGGTCAACCCCAGGCAACTGAATGGGGCCTTGTAGCCATCAGGTGTAACTGAGGCAAGCCTCCGGGGTCTTGCAGACACCACGTCAACCCAATGCAAGCGAATGGGGCCTTGCAGCCACGAAGTCAACCCTATGCAAGTGAATGGGATCTTGCAGCCACCAGGTCACCCAGGCAAGCATATGGGGCCTGGCCCAGGTGCGGGGGGCACTCCTTGGAGGCTTAAGCTCTGGTGGGGGGGCACTTGATGGAGGCTAAAGCCCCTGGGGGTTGTGTGGGTCCTGCGTCGGAACTCCCGGTGGTTGTTTGGGAGTGAAACCCCGAGCGGCAGCAAGTCTGGGCACCAGGTCAACCCCAAGCGTGCCTAGGAGGACTTCTGGAGCACACGTCAACCCCTGGTAAGCGAATGGGGCCTTGCAGCCACCAGGTCAACACAGTAAGCGAAAGGGCTTTGCAGCCACCAGGTCAACCCCCGGCAAGCGAATGGGGCCTTGCAGCCATGAGGTGTAACTTAGGCAATCCTCCGGGGCCTTGCAGACACCAGGTCACCCCAATGCAAGCGAATGGGGCCTTGCAGCCACCAGGTCATACCCAGTCAAGTGAATGGCCCTGCAGACACCAGGTCATACCAATGCAAGCGAATGGGTCCTTGCAGCCAACAGATGAACCCCAGGTAAGTGAATGGGGCCTTGCAGCTGCCACGTCAACCCTGGGCAAGCGAATGGGGCCTTGCAGCCCCCAGCTCAACCCCAGGCATGCCTAGGAGGGCTCCTGGAGCCCACGTCAACCCCAGGTAAGAGAATGGGGCCTTGCAGCCACCAGGTCAACCCCCTGGAATAATATGGGGCCCTGCAGCCACTAGGTGAACCCCAGGCAAGAGAATAGGGCCTTACAGCCACCAGGTCAACCCCAGGCTAGTGAATGTGGCATTGCAGCCCCCAGGTCAACCACCTGCAAGCGAATGGAGCCTTGCAGCCACAAGGTGTAACTAGGCAAGGCTACGGGGCCTTGGAGACACCAGGTAAACAGAGTCCAAGCGAATGGGGCCTTACAGCCACCAGGTCAACCCGAGCAAAGCGAATGTGGCCTTGCAGCCATCAAGTCAACCCTAGGTAGGCTAATGGGGCCTTGCAGCCTCCAGGTCAACCCAATGGAAGCGAATGGGGCCTTGCAGCCACCAGGGCAACCCCAGGCTTGTGAATGTTGCATTGCAGCCCCCAGGTCAACCCCTTGCAAGCGAATGGGGCCTTGCAGCCACCAGGTGTAACTGGACAGGCTACGGGGCGTTGCAGACACCAGGTAAACCCAGTCCAAGCGAATGGGGCCTTGTAGCCATCAGGTGAACCCCAAGTAAGCGATTGGGGCCTGGCAGCCACCAAGTCCACCCCAGATAAGCGAATGGGGCCTTGCAGCCACTAGGTCAACCCCAGGTAAGCGAATGGGGCCCTGCAGCCACCAGGTGAACCCCAGGTAAGTGAAAGGGGCCTTGCAGCCACCAGGTCAATCCCAGGTAAGCGAATGGGGCCTTGCACACACCAGGACAACCCAATGCAAGCTAATGGGTACTTACCGCCACCAGGTCAACCCCAGGTAAGCGAATGGGGCCTTGCAGCGACCACGTCAACCCCAGGTAGGCGCATGGGTCCTTGCAGACACCAGGTCAACCCCCTGCAAGCCTATGGGGCCCTGCACACACCAGGTGAACCCCAGGCAAGAGAATAGGACCTTGCAGCCACCAGGTCAACCCCACGTAAGCGGATGGGCTTTGCAGACACCAGGTCATACCAGTGCAAGCGAATGGGGCCTTGGAGCCACCAGGTCAACCCCAGGTAAGCTTATGGGACTTTGCAGCCACCAGGTCAACCCAATGCAAGTGAATGGGTCCTTGCAGCCACCAGGTCACCCCAGGCAAGCATATGGGGCCTGGTAGAGGTGCGGGGGCACTCCTTGGAGGCTTAAGCTCTGGTGTGGGGGCACTTGATGGAGGCTTAAGCCCTGGGGGTTTTGTGGGTCCTGCGTCTGCACTCCCGGTGGTTGTTTGGGAGTGAAACCCCAAGCGGCAGCAAATCTGGGCACCAAGTCAACCCCAGGCATGCCTAGGAGGACTCCTGGAGCCCACGTCAACCCCAGGTAAGCGAATGGGGCCTTGCAGCCACCAGGTCAACCCCCTGGAATCCTATGGGGCCCTGCAGCCACTAGGTGAACCCCAGGCAAGAGAATAGGGCCTTGCAGCCACCAGGTCAACCCCATGCAAGCGAATGGGGCCTTGCAGCCACCAGGTGAACCCCACATAAGCGAATGGGCTTTGCAGCCACCAGGTCAAAACCAGGCAAGCGAATGGGGCCTTGGAGCCACCAGGTCAACCCCAGGTAAGCGAATGGGGCCTTGCAGCCTCCAGGTGAACGCAATGCAAGCGAATGGGGCCTTGCAGCCACCAGGTCCACCCGAGCAAAGCGAATGTGGCCTTGGAGCAATCAGGTCAACCCTAGGTAGGTTAATTGGGCCTTGCAGCCTCCAGGTCAAACCAATGGAAGCGAATGGGGCCTTGCAGCCACCAGGTGTAACTAGACAAGGCTACGGGGCGTTGCAGACACCAGGTAAACCCAGTCCAAGCGAATGGGGCCTTGTAGCCACCAGGTGAACCCCAAGTAAGCGAATGGGGCCTGGCAGCCACCAAGTCAACCCCAGGTAAGCGAATGGGGCCTTGCAGCCACCACGTCAACCACAAGCAACAGAATGGGGCCTTGCAGCCACCAGGTCAACCCCAGGCAAGAGAATGGGGCCTTACAGACACCAGGTCAACCCCAGGAAACTGAATGGGGCCTTGCAGCCAACAGGTGCAACTGAGGCAAGCTTCCGGGGTCTTGCAGCCACCAGGTCAACCCCTGCAAGTGAATGCTTCCTTGCAGCCACCAGGTCAACTCCAGGCTTGTGAATGTGGCCTTGCAGCCACCAGGTCAACCCCCTGCAAGCGAATGGGGCCTTGCAGGCACCAGGTGTAACTTCAGGCAAGCCTACGGGGCCCTGCAGACACCAGGTCAAACCCATGCGAGCGAATGGAGCCTTGTAGCCACCAGGTGAACCCCAGGTAAGTGAATGAGGCCTGCCAGCCACCAGGTCAACCCAATGCAAGCCAATGGGGCCTTGCAGCCACAAGGTGTAACTCAGGCAAGCCTACGGGGCCTTGCAGCCACCAGGTCATACCCAGCCAAGTGAATGGGCCCTGCACACACCAGGTCATACCAATGCAAGCAAATGGGTCCTTGCAGCCCCCAGGTGAACCCCAGATAAGCGAATGGGGCATTGCAGCCACCAGGTCAACAACAAGCAAGAGAATGGGGCCTTGCGGACACCAGGTCAACCCCAGGCAACTGAATGGGGCTTTGCAGCCATCAGGTGTAACTGAGGCAAGCCTCCGGCGCCTTGCAGACACCAGGTCAACCCAATGCAAGCGAATTGGGCCTTGCAGCCACCAGGTCAACCCAATGCAAGGGAATGGGTCCTTGCAGCCACCAGGTCACCCCAGGCAAGCATATGGGGCCTGGCCCAGGTGCGGGGGGCACTCCTTGGAGGCTTAAGCTCTGGTGGGGGGGCACTTGATGGAGGCTTAAGCCCTGGGGGTTGTGTGGGTCCTGCGTCTGCACTCCCGGGGTCTGTTTGGGAGTGAAACCCCGAGCGGCAGCAAGTCTGGGCACCAGGTCAACCCCAGGCATGCCTAGGAGGACTTCTGGAGCCAACGTCAACCCCAGGTAAGCGAATGGGGCTTTGCAGCCACCTGGTCAACCCCTGGAATCCTATGGGGCCCTGCAGGCACTAGGTGAACCCCAGGCAAGAGAATAGGGCCTTCCAGCCACCAGGTCAACCCCAGGCTAGTGAATGTGGCATTGCAGCCCCCAGGTCAACCCCCTGTAAGCGAATGGGGCCTTGCAGCCACCAGGTGTAACTAGGCAAGGCTACGGGGCCTTGGAGACACCATGTAAACCGAGTCCAAGCGAATGGGCCTTGTAGCCACCAGGTGAACCCCACGTAAGCGAATGGGCTTTGCAGCCACCAGGTGAACCCCCGGCAAGCGAATGGGGCCTTGGAGCCACCAGGTCAACCCCAGGTAAGCTAATGGGGCCTTGCAGCCTCCAGGTGAACACAATGCAAGCGAATGGGGCCTTGCAGCCACCAGGTCAACCCGAGCAAAGCGAATGTGGCCTTGCAGCCATCAGGTCAACCCTAGGTAGGCTAATGTGGCCTTGCAGCCTCCAGGTCAACCCTATGGAAACGAATGGGGCCTTGCAGCCACCAGGTCAACCCCAGGCTTGTGAATGTGGCATTGCAGCCCCCAGGTCAACCCCCTGGAAGCAAATGGGGCCTTGCAGCCACCAAGTGTAACTAGACAAGGCTACGGGGTGTTGCAGACACCAGGTAAACGCAGTCGAGGCGAATGGGGCCTTGTAGCCACCAGGTGAACCCCAAGTAAGCGAATGGGGCCTGGCAGCCACTGAGCCAACCCCAGAGAACCGAATGGGGCCTTGCAGCCACCAGGTCAACCCCTGGTAAGCGAATGGGGCCTTGCAGCCACCAGGTCAACCCCAGGTAAGCGAATGGGGCCTTGCAGACACCAGGAGAACCCAACACAAGTGAATGGGGCCTTGCAGGCACGAGGTCTACCCCACGGAGGTGAATGGGGCCATGCAGCCACCAGGTGATACCCCTGCAAGCCTGTGGGACCCTGCAACGACCATGGCAATGCCAGGCATGCCTACGGGAACTTTTGGTGCCCAGGTCAACCCCAGGCAAGCGAATGGGGCCCGGAAGCCCCCAGCTCAGACCCAGGTAAGCAAATCAAGCCTTGCAGCCACCCGCTGAACCCCAGGCAAGCAAATGGGGCCTTACAGCTACCAGGTCAACCCCAGGTAAGTGCATGGGGCGTTGCAGCCACCAGTTCAACCCCAGGGAAGCGAACGGGGCCTTGCGCACACCAGGACAACCCCAGGTAAGCAAATGGGGCCTTGCAGACACCAGCTCAACCCAATGCAAGTGAATGGGTGGCTGCAGGCCCCATTCTTTTGCCTTGGGTAGACCTGGTGTCTGCAAGGCCCCGGAGGCTTGACTCAGTTACACCTGATGGCTGCAAGGCCCCATTCAGTTGCCTGGGGTTGACCTGGTGTCTGCAAGGCCCCATTCGGTTCTCTGGGGTTGACTCAGTGGCTGCCAGGCCCCATTCGCTTACTTGGGGTTCACCTGGTGGCTACAAGGCCCCATTCACTTGGACTGCGTTTACCTGGTGTCTGCAAGGCCCCGTAGCCTTGCATGAGTTACACCTGGGGGCAGCATGGCCCTTTCTGTTGCCTGGGGTTGACCTGGTGGCTGCAAGGCCCCATTTGCTGCCCTGGCCTTCCCCGGTGGCTGCGAGGCCCCGTTCTCTTGCATTGGGTTGACCAGGTGTCTGCAAGGTCACATTCGCTTGACTGGGGTTGAGCTGTTGGCTGCAAAGCCGAATTCATTTGTATTGGGTTGACCTGGTGTCTGCAAGGCCCCATTCGGTTACCAGGGGTTCACCTGGTGGGTGTAAGGCCCCATGCACTTGCCTGAGCTTCACCTGGTGGCTACCAGGCCCCATTCGCTTGCCTGGGGTTGACCTGGTGGCTGCAGAGCCCCATAGGCTTGCAGGAGTTTGACCTCATTGCTGCAAGGCCCCTTGTCTTGCATTGTGTTGACCTGGTGGCTGCAAGGCCCCATTCACTTACCTCGGGTTTACCTGGTGGCTGCAAGGCCCTTTTCACTTACCTGGGGCTGAGCTGGTGGCTGCAAGGCCCCATTCACTTGCCTGGGGGTTACCTGGTGGCTTCAAGGCCCCTTTTGCTTGCCTGGGGTTGACCTGTGCTCCAAAAGTCCCGTTAGGCATGCCTGGGGTTGACCTGGTGGCTGCAGGGCCCGATATGCTTCCAGTGGTTGGACCTTGTGGCAGCCACGCCACATTCGCTTGCCTGGGGTTAACCTGGTTGATGCAATGCCCCATTCGCATGCATTGGGTTGACCTGGAGTCTGCAAAGCCCCGTTAGCTTACTTGGGGTTGACCTGGTGGCTGCAAGGCTCCATTTGCTTGCCTGGCGTTGACCTGGTGGTTGCAAGGCCCCATTTCCTTTCATGGGGTTCGCCTGGTGGCTGCAGGACCCCATAGGCTCGCAGGGGGTTGACTTGGTGGCTGCAGGGCCCTTTCGCTTGCATGGCATTGACCTGGTGGCTGCAATGCCCTGTAGCCTTGCCTGAGTTACACCTGGTGGCTGCAAGGCCCCTTTCACTTGCCTTGGGTGGACCTGGTGGCTGCAAGGACCCATTCGCTTAAATGGGGTAGACCTGGTGGCGGCAATGCCCCTTTCGCTTAAATGGGGTTGACCTGGTGGCTGCAAGGCCCCATTCGATTACTTGGGGTAGACCTGGTGGCTGCATGGCCCGGGATCCAGATTCCGGGTTTTCCGGAAGACTGCGATCCAGGTGCCGGAAATGCGTTCGTTATGCAAAAGTTTCGGAGGACTCGGGTCCGGATCCCCTTCCCGGGATCCGTTTTCCAGAAGACCAGGCTCCGGATCCGCTTCCCGGGATCCAGTTTCCGGGTTTTCTGGAAGACCGGGTTCCGTATGCCGGAAATGCCTTTGTTATGGAAAAGTTTCGGAAGACTCGGCTCCGTATCCGCTTCTTGCGATCCAGTTTCCGGGTTTTCCAGAAGACCAGGGTCTGGATACTCTTCCCGATATCCAGTTTCCAGGTTTTCCGGAAGACCGGGATCCGGATGCCGGAAATGCCTTTTTATGCAAAAGTTTCAGAAGACTCGGCTCCGGATCCGCTTCCCGCGATCCAGTTTCCGGGTTTTCCAGAAGACCAGGCTCCGGATCCGCTTCCCGGGATCCAGTTTCCGGGTTTTCCAGAAGACTCGGCTCCGGATCAGCTTCCCAGGATCCAGTTTCCGGGTTTTCCAGAAGACCAGGCTTCGAATCTGCTTCCCGGGATCCAGTTTCTGGGTTTTCCGGAACACCGGGATCCGGGTACCGGAAATGCCTTCCTTATGCAAAAGTTTCGCAAGAGTCGGCTCCGGATCCGCTTCCCTGGATCCAGTTTCTGGGTTTTCCGCAAGACCGGGATCCGGATGCTGGAAACGCCTTCATTATGCAAAAGTTTTGGAAGACTCGTCTTCGGATCCGCTTCCCGGGATCCATTTTCCGGGTTTTCCAGAAGAGCAGGCTCCGGATCCACTTCCCAGGATCCAGTTTCTGGGTTTTCTGGAAGACTGGGATCCGGATGCCGGAAATAACTCCATTATGCAAAAGTTTCAGAAGACTCGGCTCCGGATCTCCTTCCCGGGATCCGTTTTCCAGAAGACAAGGCTCCGGATCCGCTTCCCGAGATCCAGTTTACGGGTTTTCCAGAAGACCGGGATCCAGATCCGCTTCCCGGGATCCAGTTTCTGGGTTTTCCGGAAGACCGGGATCCGGATGCCGAAATGCCTTCGTTATGCAAAAGTTTCGGAAGCCTCGGCTGCAGATCCGCTTCCCGGGATCCAGTTTCCGGGTTTCCAGAAGACCAGGCTCCGGATCCACTTCCCGGGATCCAGTTTCCGGGTTTTCCGGAAGACCGGGATACGGATGCCGGAAATAACTTCATTATGGAAAAGTTTAGGAAGACTCGGCTCCGGATCTGCTTCCCGGGATCCATTTTCCTGGTTTTCCAGAAGACCAGGCTCCAGATCCGCTTCCCGGGATCCAGTTTCCGGGTTTTCCGCAAGACCAGAATCCGGATGCCGGAAATGCCTCATTATGCAAAATTTTTCGGAAGACTGGGCTCCGGATCCAATTCCCGGGATCCAGTTTCCGGGTTTTCTGGAAGACCTGGATCCGGATTCCGGAAATGCCTTCCTTATGCAAAAGTTTTGGGAGACTCGGCTCCGGATCCACTTCCCGGGATCCAGTTTCCGGGTTTTCTGGCAGAGCGGGATCCGGATGCCAGAAATGCCTTCATTATGGAAAAGTTTTGGAAGACTCGGCTCCGGATCCACTTCCCGCGATCCAATTTCCGGGTTTTCCAGAATACCAGGCTCCGGATCCGGCTTTCCGGGATCCAGTTTCCGGGTTTTCCGGAAGACCGGGATCCGTAACCGGAAATGCCTTCGTTACGCAAAACTTTCGGAAGGCTCGGCTCCAGATCCGCTTCCTGGTATCCAGTTTCCGGGTTTTCCAGAAGACTCGGCTCCGGATCCTCTTCACGGGACCCAGTTTCCGGGTTTTCCAGAAGACAAGGCTCCGGATCCGCTTCCTGGGATCCAGTTTCCGAGTTTTCCGGAAGACCGGGATCAGGATGCCAGAAACGCCTTTTTTATGGAAAAGTTTTGGAAGACTCGGCTCCGGATCCGCTTCCCGGTATCCAGTTTCCGGGTTTTCCAGAAGACCATGATCCAGATCCGCTTCCCGGGATCCAGTTTCCGGGTTTTCCCGAAGACCGGGATCCGGATGCCGGAAATGCCTCTGTTATGCAAAAGTTTCGGAAGACCCGGCTCCGGATCCGCTTCCCAGGATCCAGTTTCCGGGTTTTCCAGAAGACCAGGCTGCGGATCCGCTTCCCGGGATCCAGTTTCCGGGTTTTCCGGAAGACCGGGATCTGGATGCCGGAAACACCTTCGTTATGCAAAAGTTTCGGAAGACTCGGCTCCGGATCCGCTTCCCTGGATCCAGTTTCCGGGTTTTACAGAAGACCAGGCTCCGGATCCGCTTCCCGGGATCCAGTTTCCGGGTTTTCCGGAAGACCGGGATCCGGATGCCGGAAATACCTGTGTTATGCAAAAGTTTCCGAAGACTCGGCTGCGGATCCTCTTCCCAGGATCCAGTTTCCGGGTTTTCCAGAAGACCAGGCTCCGGATATGCTTCCCGGGATCCAGTTTCCGGGTTTTCTGGAACACGGGGATACGGAACCGGAAATGCCTTCATTATGCAAAAGTTTCGGAAGACTCAGCTCCGGATCCGCTTCCCGGGATCCAGTTTCCGGGTTTTCCGGAAGACCAGGCTCCGGATCCGCTTCCCGGGATCCAGTTTCTGGGTTTTACGGAAGACCGGGAATCGGATGCTGGAAATGAATCGTTATGCAAAAGTTCGGAAGACCCGGCTCCGGATCCGCTTCCCGGTATCCAGTTTCCGGGTTTTCCAGAAGACCAGTCGCCGGATCTTCTTCCCGGGATCCAGTTTCCGGGTTTTATGGAAGACCAGGCTCCAGATGTGCTTCCCGGGATCCAGTTTCCGCGTTTTCCGGAAAACCGGGATCCAGATGCCCTGTCCAGGTTTTCTGGCAGAGCGGGCTCCTGACCTACTTCCCGGGATCCTTTCTTCACGTTTTCGGGCAGAACGGGTTCCGGATCCAACTTCCGGGATTCCCTCTCTGGGTTTTTCGCAAGACCGGGCTCCGGATCTGCCTTCTGGGGTCCAATCCAGGGTTTTCGGCAATACCGGGCTACGGATCCGCCTCCCGGGATCCAGTCTCCGGTTTTTCCACAAGACCGTGCTCTGAAACCGCCTCCCGGGATCCAGTGTCCGGGGTTTCCGCAAAACCGGGCATGCCTACGGGAACTTTTGGAGCGCATTGCAGCAGCAAGTAGGGGAACCAGGTGAACTTCAGGCATGCCTAGGGCCACTTTTGGAGCTCAGGTCAACCCCAGGCAAGCGAATGGGGCCTGGCAGCCAGCAGGTCCACCCCAGGAAAGTGAATGGAGCATTGCAGCCACCAGGTCAACACAATGCAACTGAAGGGGCATTGCAGCCACCAGGTCAACCCAGGGGGGAGTGAATGGGGCCTTGCAGGCACCAGGTCAACCCTAGGCAAGCGAATGGGGCCTGGCCCACGTGGCGGGGGCACTCCTTGGTGGGTTAAGCTCAGGTCGGGGGGGAACTTGATGAAGGCTTAAGCCCCTGGCCGGTTTGCCGGTCCTGCATCGACACTCCCGGTGTTTGTTTGGGAGTGAAGCCCTGGGCGGCAGCAAGTCCGGGCACCACGTGAACCCCACACATCCCTAGGAGGACTTTTGGAGCCCAGGTCAACCCCAGGCAAGCGAATGGGGCCTTGCAGCCACCAGGTCAACCCCAGGCAAGCAAATGGGGCCTTGCAGCCACCAGGTCAACCCCAACCAATCGAATGGGGCCTTCCAGCCACCTGGTGAACCCCAGGCAAGCCTACGGGGCCTTTCAGCCACCAGGTCAACCCCAGGTAAGTAAATGGGGCTTTGCAGCCACCAGTTCAACCCCAGGGAAGCGAATGGGGCCTTGCGGACACCAGGTCAACCCCTGGTAAGCGAATGGGGCTTTGCAGACACCTAGTCAGCCCAATGCAAGCGAATGGAGTGTTGCAGCCACCAGGTAAACCGAATGCAAGTGAATGCGGCCTTGCAGCCAGCAGGTCAACCCCAGGCAAGAGAATGGGGGCTGGCCCGTGTGTGGGAGGCACTTCTTGGAGGATTAAGCCCGGGTGGCGGGGCACTTGATGGAGGATTAAGTCCCTGGTGGGTGTGCGGGGCCTGCGTCCGCACTCCCGGTGCTTGTTTGGGAGCGAAGATCAGGACAGCAGGAAGTCCCGGCCCCAGGTGAACCCCGGGCATGCCTAGGGGGCTTTTGAAGCCCAGGTCAACCCCAAGCAAGCGAATGGGAGCTTGCAGCCACCAGGTCAACCTAAGGCAAGTGAATGCGGCCTTGCAACCACCAGTTCAACCCCAGGGAAGCGAAGGTGGCCTTGCAGCCACCAGGTCAATCCCCTGCAAGCGACTGGGGCCTTGCAGCCACCAGGTCAACCCGAGGCATGCCTAAGGGGACTTTTGGAGCCCAGGTCAACCCCAGGGAAGCGAAAGGGGCCTTGCAGGCACGAGGTCAACTCCAGGCAAGCGAAAGGGGCCTTGCAGCCACCAAGTAACCCCCAGGCAAGTGAATGGGGCCTTGCAGCCACCAGGTCAACACAATGCAAGTGAAGGGGCCTTGCAGCAACCAGGTCAAACCCCTGCAAGCCTATGGGGCCCTGCAGCCACCAGGTCAACCCCAGGCAAGCGAATGGGGCCTGGTAGCCACCAGGTGAAGCCCAGGCAAGTGAATGGGGTCTTGCACCCACCAGGTCAACCCCAGGTAACCGAATGGGGCCTTGCAGACACCATGTCAACCCAATGCAAGCAAATGCGGCCTTGCAGCCACCAGGTGAAGCCCAGGCTAGCCTACGGGACCTTGCAGACACCAGGTCAACCCAATGGAAACGAATGGGGCCTTGCACCCACCAGTTCTACCCCAGTCAAGAGAATCGGACCTTCCAGACACCAGGTCCTCCCAATGCAAGCGAATGTGGCCTTGCAGACACCAGGGCAAGCCCAGGCAGGCGAATGGGGCCTTCCAGCCACCAGGTCAACCCCAGGCAACTGAAAGGGCCTTGCAGCCACCAGGTGTAACTCAGGCAAGCCTACGGTGCCTTCCAGACACCAGGTCAACCCAATGCAAGCGAATGGGGTCTTACAGCCACCAGGAGAACCTAACCCAAGTGAATGGGGCCTTGCAGCCACCAGGTCTACCCCAGGGAGGTTAATGGGGCCTTGCTGCCACCAGGTGAACCCCCTGCAAGCCTATGGGGCCCTGCAACGACCATGTCAATGCCAGGAATGCCTGGGGAACTTTTGGTGCCCAAGTCAAGCCCAGGCAAGCGAATGGGGCCTTGCAGCCACCAGCTGAAACCGAAGTAAGCAAATCAGGTCTTGCAGCCACCCGGTGAACCCCAGTCAAGCAAATGGGGCCTTGCAGCTAGCAGCTCAACCCCAGGTAAGTCAATGGTCTTTGCAGCCACCAGTTCAACCCCAGGGAAGCGAATGGGGCCTTGCGGACCCCAGGACAACCCCAGGTAAACGATTGGGGCCTTGTAGACACCAGGACAACCCCATTTAAGCGAATGGGGCCGTGCAGCCACCAGGTCAACCCCATTAAAGAGAACGGGGCCTAGGAGCCACCAGGTCAACCCCACGCAAGCAAATGGGGCCTTGCAGCCACCAGTTCAACCCCAACCAATCGAATGGGGCCTTTCAGCCGCCAGGTCAATCCCCCACAAGCGAATGGGGCCTTGCAGCCACCAAATCAACCCCCTGCAAGCCTATGGCGTCCTACAGCCACAAGGTGAACCCCAGGCAAGCGAATGGGGCCTTGCAGCCACCAGGTCAATGCCAAGCAAGCTTACGGGGCCTTGCAGACTCCAGGTCAACCCAATGCAAGCGAATGGGGCCTTGCAGCAACCAGGTCAACCCCAGGCAAGCGAATGTGGCCTTGCCACCACAAGGTCGAACCCCTGCAAGCCTATGGGGCCCTGCAGCCACCAGGTCAACCCCCCGCATGCCTAAGGGGACTTTTGGAGCCCAAGTCAACCCCAGGGAAGTGAAAGGGGCCTTGCAGACACTAGGTCACCCCCAGGTAAGCGAATGGGGCATTCCAGACACCAGGTGAACGCAATGCCAGCGAATGGGGCCTTGCAGCCACCAGGACAACCCCATTTACGTGAATGGGGCCTTGCAGCCACCAGGTCAACCCCAACCAATCAAATGGGGCTTAGCATCCACCAGGTCAATCCCCTACGAGCGAATGGGGCCTTGCAGCCACCAGGTCAACCCCAGGCAAGTGAATGTGGCCTTGCGGGCCCCTGGTCAGCCCCTGGAAGCTAATGCGTCATGGCAGCCACCAGGTCAATGCTAGGTAAGGGAATGGGTCCTTGCAACCCCCAGGTCCACCCCAGGCAAGTGAATGGGGCCTTGCAGCCACCAGGTGTAACTCATGCAAGGCTACAGGGCATTGCAGCCACCAGGTCAATGCAATGCAAGCGAAAGGGCCTTGCAGCATCCAAGTCAACCCCCTGCGAGCCTATGGGGTCCTACAGCCACCAGGTGAACCCCAGGCAAGCGAATGGGGCCTTGCAGCCACGAGGTCAACACCAAGTAATCGAATGGGGCCTTGCAGGCACCACCTCAACCGCAGGCAAGCAAATGGGGCCTTGCAGCCACCAGGTCAACCCCAAGCAAGCCTACGGGGCTCTGCAGCCACCAGGTCAACCCCAGGCATGCCTAAGGAGACTTTCGGAGCCCAGGTCAACCCCAGGGAAGCGAAAGGGGCCTTGCAGCCACCAGGTAAACCCCGAGCAAGTGAATGGGGCCTTGCAGCCACCAGTTCAACCCCAGGTAAGTGAAATGGGCCTTGCAGCCACCAGGTCAACCCGAGGTAAAGGAATGGGGCCTTGCAGCCACCAGGTCAACACAATGCAAGTGAATTAGGCCTTGCAGCCACCAGGTAAACACAATGCAAGTGATGGGGCCTTGCGGGAACCAGGTCACACTCCTGCAAGCCAAGGGTCCCTGCAAACACCAGGTCAACCCCAGGCAGGCGAATGGGTCCTGGTAGCCAGCAGGTGAAGCCCAGGCAAGCGAATGGGGCCTTGCACCCACCAGGTCAACCCCAGGTAACCGAATGGGGCCTTGCAGACCCCAGGTCAACCCCAGGAAACCGAATGGGGCCTTGCAGCCACCAGGTGAACCCCCTTCAAGCCTATGGGGCCCTACAATGACCATGACAATGCCAGGCATGCCGAGGGGAACTTTTGGTGCCCAGGTCAACCCCAGGCAAGCGAATGGGGCCTGGCAGCCACCAGCTCAAACCCAGGTAGGCAAATCAGGCCTTGCAGCCACCCGGTGAACCCCAGGCAAGCAAATTGGGCCTTGCAACCACCAGGTCAACCCCAGGCAAGCGAATGGGGCCTGGTAGCCACCAGGTGAAGCCCAGGCAAGTGAATGGGGCCTTGCACCCACCAGGTCAACCCCAGGTAAGTGAATGGGGCCTTGCAGACACCAGGTCAACCCCAGGTAACCGAATGGGGCCTTGCAGCCACCAGGTGAACCCCCTGCAAGCCTATGGGGCCCTGCAATGACCATGTCAATGCCAGGCATTCCGAGGGGAACTTTTGGTGCCCAGGTCAACCCCAGGCAAGCGAATGGGGCCTGGCAGCCACCAGCTCAAACCCAGGAAAGCAAATCAGGCCTTGCAGCCACCCGGTGAACTCCAGGCAAGCAAGTGGGGCCTTGCAGCTACCAGGTCAACCGCAGGTAAGTGAATGGGGCTTTCCAGCCACCAGTTCAACCCCAGGGAAGCGAATGGGGCCTTGCGGACACCAGGTCACGCCAATGCAACCGAAAGGGGCCTTGCAGCCACCAGGTTAAGCCCAGGCAAGCTAATGGGACCTTGCAGCCACCAGGTGAACCCCAGGCAAGCGAATGGGGCCTTGCAGCCACCAGGTCAACCGAAGGTAAGTGGATGGGGCCTTGCAGACACCACGTCATCCCAATGCAAGCGAATGGGGCCCAGCAGCCACCAGGTCAAACCCCTGCAAGCGAATGGGGCCTTGCAACCAACACGTGAACCCAAGGCAATTCAATGGGGCCTTGCAGATACCAGGTCAACGCTATGCAAGTAAATGGGGCCTTGCGGCCACCAGGTCAACCCAATGCAAGCGGATGAGGCCTTACAGCCACCAGGACAACCCAACGCAAGTGAATGGGGCCTTGCAGCCACCAGGTCTACCCCAGGAAGGTGAATGGGGCCTTGCAGCCACCAGGTCAACCCCAGGTAAGCAAGTCGGGCCTTGCAGCCCCCAGGTCAACGCCCTGCAAGCCTATGGGGCCCTGCAGCCACCAGGTCAATCCCAGGCAAGCGAATGGGGCCTGGTAGCCACCAGGTGAAGCCCAGGCAAGTGAATGGGGCCTTGCAGCCACCAGGTCAACCCCAGGTAACCGAATGGGGCCTTGCAGCCACCAGGTGAACCCCCTGCAAGCCTATGGGGCCCTGCAATGACCATGTCAATGCCAGGCCTTCCGAGGGGAACTTTTGGTGCCCAGGTCAACCCCAGGCAAGCGAATGGGGCCTGGCAGCCACCAGCTCAAACCCAGGTAAGCAAATCAGGCCTTGCAGCCACCCGGCGAACTCCAGGCAAGCAAGTGGGGCCTTGCAGCTACCAGGTCAACCGCAGGTAAGTGAATGGGGCTTTCCAGCCACCAGTTCAACCCCAGGGAAGCGAATGGGGCCTTGCGGACACCAGGTCACGCCAATGCAACCGAAAGGGGCCTTGCAGCCACCAGGTTAAGCCCAGGCAAGCGAATGGGACCTTGCAGCCACCAGGTGAACCCCAGGCAAGCGAATGGGGCCTTGCAGCCACCAGGTCAACCGAAGGTAAGTGGATGGGGCCTTGCAGACACCACGTCATCCCAATGCAAGCGAATGGGGCCCAGCAGCCACCAGGTCAAACCCCTGCAAGCGAATGGGGCCTTGCAACCAACACGTGAACCCAAGGCAATTCAATGGGGCCTTGCAGATACCAGGTCAACGCTATGCAAGTAAATGGGGCCTTGCGGCCACCAGGTCAACCCAATGCAAGCGGATGGGGCCTTACAGCCACCAGGACAACCCAACGCAAGTGAATGGGGCCTTGCAGCCACCAGGTCTACCCCAGGGAGGTGAATGGGGCCTTGCAGCCACCAGGTCAACCCCAGGTAAGCAAGTCGGGCCTTGCAGCCCCCAGGTCAACGCCCTGCAAGCCTATGGGGCCCTGCAGCCACCAGGTCAATCCCAGGCAAGCGAATGGGGCCTGGTAGCCACCAGGTGAAGCCCAGGCAAGTGAATGGGGCCTTGCAGCCACCAGGTCAACCCCAGGTAACCGAATGGGGCCTTGCAAACACCAGGTGAACCCAATGCAAGCGAATGGGGCCTTGCAGATACCAGGTGAATCCCAGGCAAGCCTACGGGGCCTTGCAGACACCAGGTCAACCCAATGCAAACTAATGGGGCCTTGAAGCCACCACCTGATCCCCAGTCAAGAAAATCGGACCTTGCAGACACCAGGTCCTCCCAATGCAAGTGAATGGGGCCTTGCAGCCACCAGGGCAAGCCCAGGCAAGGCAATGGGGCCTTGCAGCCACCGGTTCAACCCCAGGGAAGCTAATGGGGCCTTGCGGACACCAGGACAACCCCATTTAAGCGAATGAGGCCTTGCCGCCACCAGGTCAACCACAGCTAAGCGAATGGGGGCTTGCTGCCACCAGGTCAACCCCAAGCAAGACTACGGGGCCTTGCAGACTCCTGGTCAACCCTAGGTAAGCGAATGGGTCCTTGCAGGCACCAGGTCCACCATAGGCAAGTGAATGGGGCCTTGGAGTCACCAATTGTAACTCAGGCAGGGATACAGGGCATTGCAGCCACCAGGTCAATGCAATGCAAGCGAAATGGCCTTGCAGCCACCAAGTCAACCCCATGCGAGCTTATGGGGTCCTGCAGCTACCAGGTGAAACCCCAGCCAAGCAAATGGGGCCTTGCAGCCACCAGGTCAACCCCAGGCAAGCAAATGGGGCTTTGCAGCCACCAGGTAAACCCCTAGCAAGCCTACGGGGCCTTGCAGACTCCAGGTCAACCCAATGAAAGCGAATGGAGCATTGCAGCAACCAGGTAAACCCCAGGTAAGTGAATGTGGCCTTGATGCCACCACGTCCAACCCCTGCAAGCCTATGGGGCCCTGCAGCCACCAGGTCAACCCCAACCAATTGAATGGGGCCTTCCAGGCACGAGGTCGATCCCCTACAAGCGAATGGGGCATTGCAGCCACCAGGTCAACCCCAGGCAAGTGAATGTGGCCTTTTGGGCACCTGGTTAACCCCTGCAAGCTAATGCGTCCTTGCAGCCACCAGGTCAATGCTAGGTAAGCGTATGGGTCCTTGCAGGAACCAGGTCCACCCCATTTAAGCGAATGGGGCCTTGCAGCCACCAGGTCATCCCCAAGTAATCGAATGCGGCCTTGCAGCCACCAGGTCAACCCCAATAAACTGAATGGGGCCTTGCAGCCACCAGGTCAACACCGGGCAAGCAAAAGGGGCCTTGTAGGCACCAGGTCAAACCCAAGCAAGCCTACGGGGCCTTACAGACTCCAGGTCAACCCAATGCAAACGAATGGGGCATTGCAGCAACCAGGTCAACCCCAGGCAAGTGAATGTGGCCTTGCCACCACCACGTCCAACCCCTGCAAGCCTATGGGGTCCTGCAGCCACCAGGTCAACCCCAGGCATGCCTAAGGGGACTTTGGAGCCCAGGTCAACCCGAGGGAAGCGAAAGGGGCCTGCAGGCACGAGGTCAACCCGAGGCAAGTGAAAGGGGCCTTGCAGCCACCAGTTCAACCCCAGGTAACTGAATGGGGCTTTGCAGCCAACAGGTGTAACTCAGGCAAGCCTACGGGGCCTTGTAGACACCAGGTCAACCCAATGCAACCGAAACGGTCCTTGCAGCCACCAGGTTAACCCCAGGTAAGTGAATGGGGCCTTGTAGCCACCAGGTCAAACGCAGGTAAGCGGATGGGGCCTTACATACACCACGTCATCCCAATGCAAGCGAATGGGGCCCAGCAGCCACCAGGTCAAACCCCTGCAAGCGAAAGAGGCCTTGCAGGCAACAAGTGAACCCAAGGCAATTGAATGCGGCTTTGCACCTACCAGGTCAACCCTATGCAGGTAAATGGGGCCTTGCAGCCACCGGGTCAACCCCAGGTGAGTCAATGGGGCCTTGCAGTCACCAGGTCAACCCAATGCAAGCGGATGGGGCCTTACAGCCACCAGGACAACCCCACACAAGGGAATGTGGCCTTGCAGCAACCAGGTCTACCCCAGGGAGGTGAATGGGGCCTTGCAGCCACCAGGTCAACCCCAGGTAAGCGAATGGGGCCTTGCAGCCACCAGGTCAACCCCCTGCAAGCCGATGCGGCTTTGCAGCCACCAGGTGAACCTCAGGTAAGTGAAAGGGGCCTTGCAGCCACCAGGTCAACCCCAAGTAATCGAATGGGGCTTTGCAGCAACCAGGTCAACCCCATTTAAGCGAATGGGGCATTGCAGCCACCGGGTCAACCCCAAGTAATCAAATGGGGCCTTGCAGCCACCAGGTCAACCCCCTGCAAGCCGATGCGGCTTTGCAGCCACCAGGTGAACCTCAGGTAAGTGAAAGGGGCCTTGCAGCCACCAGGTCAACCCCAAGTAATCGAATGGGGCTTTGCAGCAACCAGGTCAACCCCATTGAAGCGAATGGGGCATTGCAGCCACCGGGTCAACCCCAAGTAATCAAATGGGGCCTTGCAGCCACCAGGTCAACCCCATTAAAGCGAATGGGGCCTTGCTGCCACCAGGTCAAGCCCAGGGAAGCGAATGGGGCATTGCAGCCACCGGGTCAACCCCAAGTAATCAAATGGGGCTTTGCAGCCACCAAGTCAACCCCATTAAAGGGAATGGGATATTGCAGCCACCGGCTCAACCCCAAGTAATTGAATGGGGCCCTGCAGCCACCACGTCAACCCCATTTAAGCGAAAGGGGCCTTGCCGCCCCCAGGTGAACCCCAGGCAAGCGAATGGGGGCTTGCTGCCACCAGGTGAACCCCAAGCAAGACTACGGGGCCTTGCGGACTCCTGGTCAACCCTAGGTTAGCGAATGGGTCCTTGGAGCCACCAGGTCCACCATAGGCAAGTGAATGGGGCCTTGCAGTCACCAGTTGTAACTCAGGCAAGGATACAGGGCATTGCATCCACCAGGTCAATGCAATGCAAGCGAAATGGCCTTGCAGCCACCAAGTCAACCCCATGTGAGCCTATGGGGTCCTGCAGCTACCAGGTGAAACCCCAGCCAAGCAAAAGGGGCCTTCCATCCACCAGGTAAAACCCTACATAGCCTACGGGGCCTTGCAGACTCCAGGTCAACCCAATGCAAGTGAAAGGGCCTTCCAGCAACCAGGTCAACCCCAGGCAAGCAAATGTTGCCTTGCCACCACAAGGTCCAACCCCGGCAAGCCTATGGGGCCCTGCAGCCACCAGGTCAACCCCAACCAATCGAATGGGGCCTTGCAGCCACCAGGTCAACCCCAGGCAAGTGAATGTGGCCTTTTGGGCACCTGGTTAACCCCTGCAAGCTAATGCGTCCTTGCAGCCACCAGGTCAATGCTAGGTAAGCGTATGGGTCCTTGCAGGAACCAGGTCTACCCCAGGCAAGTGAATGGGGCCTTGCAGCCACCAGGTGTAACTCAGGCAAGGCTACAGGGCATTGCACCACCAGGTCAATGCAATGCAAGCGAAAGGGCCTTCCAACGACCAAGTCAACCCCTGCGAGCCTATGGGGTCCTGCAGCCACCAGGTGAACCCCAGGCAAGCGAATGGGGCGTTGCAGGCACCAGGTCCACCCCATTTAAGCGAATGGGGCCTTGCAGCCACCAGGTCAACCCCAAGTAATCGAATGGGGCCCTGCAGCCACCAGGTCAACCCCAATAAACCGAATGGGGCCTTGCAGCCACCAGGTCAACACCAAGCAAGCAAAAGGGGCCTTGCAGGCACCAGGTCAAACCCAAGCAAGCCTACGGGGCCTTACAGACTCCAGGTCAACCCAATGCAAGCGAATGGGGCATTGCAGCAACCAGGTCAACGCCAGGCAAGTGAATGTGGCCTTGCCACCACCACGTCCAACCCCTGCAAGCCTATGGGGTCCTGCAGCCACCAGGTCAACCCCAGGGATGCCTAAGGGGACTTTGGAGACCAGGTCAACCCGAGGGAAGCGAAAGGGGCCTGCAGGCACGAGGTCAACCCGAGGCAAGCGAAAGGGGCCTTGCAGCCACCAGGTAAACCCCAGGCAAGTGAATGGGGCCTTGCAGCCACCAGTTCAACCCCAGGTAACTGAATGGGGCTTTGCAGCCAAGAGGTGTAACTCAGGCAAGCCTACGGGGCCTGGTAGACACCAGGTCAACCCAATGCAACTGAAAGGGTCCTTGCAGCCACCAGGTTAACCCCAGGTAAGTGAATGGGGCCTTGCAGCCACCAGGTCAATCGCAGGTAAGCGGATGGGGCCTTGCAGACACCACGTCATCCCAATGCAAGCGAATGGGGCCCAGCAGCCACCAGGTCAAACCCCTGCAAGCGAATGAGGCCTTGCAGGCAACAGGTGAACTCAAGGCAATTGAATGGGGCCTTTCACTTACCAGGTCAACCCTATGGAAGTAAATGGGGCCTTGCAGCCACTGGGTCAACCCCAGGTGAGTCAATGGGGCCTTGCTGTCACCAGATCAACCCAATGTAAGCGGATGGGGCCTTATAGCCACCAGGACAGCCCCACACAAGGGAATGTGGCCTTGCAGTCACCAGGTCTAATCCAGGGAGGTGAATGGGGCCTTGCACCCACCAGGTCAACCCCAGGTAAGCGAATAGGGCCTTGCAGCCACCAGGTCAACCCCCTGCAAACCTATGGGGCCCTGCAGCCACCAGGTCAACCTCAGGTAAGTGAAAGGGGCCTTGCAGCCACCAGGTCAACCCCAAGTAATCGAATGGGGCCTTGCAGCAACCAGGTCACCCCATTTAAGCGAATCGGGCATTGCAGCCACCGGGTCAACCCCAAGTAATCAAATGGCGCCTTGAAGCCCCCAGGCAGCTAAGGGGTGTAACTCAGGCAAGCCTACGGGGCCTTGTAGACACCAGGTCAACCCAATGCAACTGAAAGGGTCCTTGCAGCCACCAGGTTAACCCCAGGTAAGTGAATGGGGCCTTGCAGCCACCAGGTCAACCGCAGGTAAGCGGATGGGGCCTTGCAGACACCACGTCATCCCAATGCAAGCGAATGGGGCCCAGCAGCCACCAGGTCAAACCCCTGCAAGCGAATGAGGCCTTGCAGGCAACAGGTGAACCCAAGGCAATTGAATGGGGCCTTGCACTTACCAGGTCAACCCTATGGAAGTAAAACCAGGTCAACCCCAGGTAAGCGAATAGGGCCTTGCAGCCACCAGGTCAACCCCCTGCAAACCTATGGGGCCCTGCAGCCACCAGGTCAACCTCAGGTAAGTGAAAGGGGCCTTGCAGCCACCAGGTCAACCCCAAGTAATCGAATGGGGCCTTGCAGCAACCAGGTCACCCCATTTAAGCGAATCGGGCATTGCAGCCACCGGGTCAACCCCAAGTAATCAAATGGGGCCTTGAAGCCCCCAGGTCAACCCCATTTAAGTGAATGGGGCCTTGTTGCCACCAGGTCAAGCCCAGGGAAGCGAATGGGGCCTTGCAGCCTCCAGGTCAACCCCATGCGAGCCTATGGGGTCCTGCAGCCACAAGGTGAACCCCAGGCAAGTGAATGGGGCCTTGCAGCCACCAGCTGGAACTCAGGCGAGGCTACAGGGGATTGCAGCCACCAGGTCAATGCAATTCAAGCGAAAGGGCCTTGCAGCCACCCAGTCAACCCCCTGCGATCCAATGGAGTCCTGCACCACAAGCTGAATGCCGGGGAAGCGAATGGGGCCTTGCAGCCACCAGGTCAACCCCAAGTAATCGAATGGGGCCTTGCAGCCACCAGGTCAACACCAGGGAAGCCAATGGGGCCTTGCAGGTACCAGGTCAACCCCAAGCAAGCCTACGGGCCTTACAGACTCCAGGTCAACCCAATGCAAGCGAATGGGGCATTGCAGCAACCAGGTCAACCCCAGGCGAGTGAATGTGGCCTTGACGCCACCACGTCCAACCCCTGCAAGCCTATGGGGCCCTGCAGCCACCAGGTCAACCCCAGGCATGCCTAAGGGGACTTTGGAGCCCAGGTCAACCCCAGGGAAGCGAAAGGGGCCTGGCAGGCACGAGGTCAACCCGAGGCAAGCGAAAGGGGCCTTGCAGCCACCAGTTCAACCCCAGGTAACTGAATGGGGCTTTGCAGCCAACAGGTGTAACTCAGGCAAGCCTACGGGGCCTTGTAGACACCAGGTCAACCCAATGCAACCGAAAGGGTCCTTGCAGCCACCAGGTTAACCCCAGGTAAGTGAATGGGGCCTTGTAGCCACCAGGTCAACCGCAGGTAAGCGGATGGGGCCTTACATACACCACGTCATCCCAATGCAAGCGAATGAGGCCTTGCAGGCAACAGGTGAACCCAAGGCAATTGAATGGGGCCTTGCACCTACCAGGTCAACCCTATGCAGGTAAATGGGTCCTTGCAGCCACCGGGTCAACCCCAGGTGAGTCAAAGGGGCCTTGCAGTCACCAGGTCAACCCAATGCAAGCGGATCGGGCCTTACAGCCCCCAGGAAGACCCCACACAAGGGAATGTGGCCTTGCAGCAACCAGGTCTACCCCAGGGAGGTGAATGGGGCCTTGCAGCCACCAGATCAACCCCAGGTAAGTGAAAGGGGCCTTGCAGCCACCAGGTCAGCCCCAAGTAATCGAATGGGGCCTTGCAGCAACCAGGTCAACCCCATTTAAGCGAATGGGGCATTGCAGCCACCGGGTCAACCCCAAGTAATCCAATGGGGCCTTGCAGCCACCAGGTCAACCCCAAGTAATCAAATGGGGCCTTCCAGCCACCTGGTCAATCCCTTTTAAACGAATGGGGCCTTGCAGCCACCAGGTCAAACCCAGGCAAGAGAATGTCGCCTTGCAGCCACCAGGTGAAAGCCCTGCAAGTCTATGGGGCACTGCAGCCACCAGGTCAACCCCAGGCAAGTGAATGGAGCCTTGTAGCCTCCAGGTAAACCCCAGGCAAGCCTATGGGGCCTTCCAGCCACCAGGTGAACCCCATTTAATTTAATTGGGCTTTGCAGCCACCAGGTCAACGCAATGCAAGCGAATGGGGCCTTTCAGCCACCAGGTCTACCCCCTGTGAGCCTATGGGGTGCTGCAGCGACCAGGTGAACCCCAGGTAAGTGAATGCGGCTTGCAAACACCAGGTCAACCCCAGATAAGAGAATAGGGTCTTCCAGATTCCAGCTCAACCCAATGCTAGTGAATGGGTCCTTGCAGCCCCCAGGTAAGCCCCCTGCAAGCCTATGGGGCCCTACTGCCATCAGGTGAACCAGGTAGAGTGAATTGGGCCTTGCAACCACCAGGTCAATCCCAGGCAAGCTAATGGGGTCTTGCAGCCACAAGGTCAACAACAGGGAAGCGAATGTGGCCTTGCAGCCACCAGGTCCACCCCCTGCAAGCTAATGGGGCCTTGCAGACACCAGATCAACCCAATGCAAGCGAATGGGGCCTTGCAGACAGCAGGTCAACCCCCTGCAAGCTAATGGGGCCTTGCAGACACCAGGTCAACCCAATCAAAGTGAATGGGGCCTTGCAGCCACCAGGTTAACCCCAGGCAAGCAAATGGGGCCTTGCAGCCACCAGGTCAATCCCAGGTAAGTAACTGGGGCCTTGCAGCCACCAGGACAACCCAATGCAAGCGAATGGGGCCTTGCAGACACCAGGTGAACCCAAAGCAAGCGAATGGGGCCTTTCAGCCACCAGGTCAACCGCCTGTGAGCCTATGGGGTCCTGAAGCGAGCGGGTGAACCCCAGGTAAGTGAATGGGGTCTTGCAACCACCAGGTAAACCCCAGCCAAGTGAATGGGGCCTTGCAGCCACCACGTCAACCCCATCTAAGCGAATGGGGCCTTGCAGGCACCACGTGTAACTCAGGCAAGCCTACGGGGCATTCCAGACACCAGGTCAACCCAATCCAATCAAATGGGGCCTTGCAGCCACCAGGTTGACCCCCGGCAAGCGAATGGGTCCTGGCAGCCTCCAGGTCAACCCCAGGTATGCGAATGGGGACTTTCAGCCACTAGGTCAACCCCCTGCAAGCCAAGGGGCGCTTAAGCCACCAGGTGAACCCCACGTAAGTGAATGGGGCGTTGGAACCACCAAGTCAACCCAATGCAAGCGAATGGGGCCTTGCAGCCATCAGGTCAACCCAATGCAAGCGAATGGGGCCTTGCAGCCACCACGTCAACCCCCTGCAAGCCTATGGGGTCCTGAAACCACCAGGTGAACCCCCAGTAAGTGAATGGTGCCTTGCAGCCATCAGGTCAAACCACTGCAAGCGACTGGGGCCTTGCAGCCACCAGTTTAACCCCAGGTAAGCGAATGGGGCCTTGCTGCCACCAGGTGTAGCTCACGCAAGCCTACGGGGCTCTACAGACACCAGGTCTACCATATCCAAGCGAATGGCGCCTTCCAGCCACCAGGTCAACCCCAGGGAAGCGAATGGGGCCTTGAAGCCTCCAGGTCAACCCCATTTAAGTGAATGGTGTCTTGCAGCCACCAGGTCAACCCCAAGTAATCAAATGGGGCCTTCCAGCCACCTGGTCAATCCCTTTTAAATGAATTGGCCGTGCAGTCACCAGGTCAACCTGGAGCAAGCCTCCGGGGCCTTCCATAGACCAGGTGAACCCAATGCAAGCGAAAGGGGCCTTGCAGCCACCAGGTCAACCCCAGGCAAGAGAATGTGGCCTTGCAGCCACCAGGTGAAAGCCC